>NC_054501.1:1312621-1342621 GCF_017639515.1 Carcharodon carcharias
AACACACGTCTGTTATTATATAATAATACAAGCGTTATACCCAGTAAAACACGTGTTGTGTTATTATATATTTACACAGTGTTATACCCAGTAAAGCACGGTGTGTTATTATATAATATACAAGGTGTTATACCCAGTAACGCACGGTGTGTTATTATATAATATACACAGCGTTATACCCAGTAACGCACGGTGTGTTATTATATAATATATACAGCGTTATACCCAGTAACGCACGGTGTGTTATTATATAATATATACAGCGTTATACCCAGTAACGCACGGTGTGTTATTATATAATATATACAGCGTTATACCCAGTAACGCACGGTGTGTTATTATATAATAAATACGGTGTTATACCCAGTAACGCACGGTGTGTTATTATATAATATATACAGTGTTATACACAGTAACGCACAGTGTGTTGTTTTATAATATCTACAGTGTTATACCCAGTAACGCACAGTGTGTTATTATATAATATATACAGCATTATACCCAGTAACGCACGGTGTGAAAATACATAATATACACAGCGTTTTACCCAGTCATGCATGGTATGTTATGATATAATATATACAGTGTTATACACAGAAATGCATGGTGAGTTATTATATAATAGCTACAGCATGATACCCAGTGGCACATGGTGTGTCATTACATAGTATATGCAGCATTTTAACCACTAACCCATGGTTTGTTATTATATAATATACACAGCGTTATACCCAATAATGCATTACATTTCATTATATAAAATATACAGCATTATACCCAGTAACACATGGTTTGTTATTATATAATATACACAACGTTATACCCAATAATGCACTATGTTTCATTATATAATATATAGAGCATTATACCCAGTAACACATGGTTTGTTATTATATAATATACACAGCGTTATACCCAATAATGCACTACGTTTCATTATATAATATATACAGCGTTATACCCAGAAATGCACAGTGTGTTATTATATAATATACACAGCGTTATATCCAGTAATGCATAGTGTGTTATTATATAAAAATAAAGCAATATACCCAGTAATGCACAGTGTGTTATTACATAATATATACAGTGTTATACCCAGTAACGCACAGTATGTTATTGTATAATTATACAGCGTTATACCCAGTAACACACTGTTTGTAACATAATAATTACAGTGTTGTATCCAGTATCGCATGGTGTGTTATTATATAATATATACAATGTTGTACCCAGTAGCACATGGTGTCCTTTTACATAATATGTACAGCATTATACCAGTAACACACGGTGTGTTATTATATAACATATACGTCATTATACCAGTAACACACGGTGTGTTATTATATAACATATACATCATTATACCCAGTAAGACACGATGTGATTTTATATAATATTTGCAACGTTTTGCAGAGTAACGCACGGTGTGTAAATATATAATATATGCAGCGTTTTACCCAGTAACGCACGGGGTGTTATTATATAATATATACAGTGTTATACACAGTAATGCATGGTGTGTTATGATATAATTTATGCAGTGTTATACACAGTAATGGATGGTGAGTTATTATGTAATAGCTACAGCATTATACCCAGTCATGCACGGTGTGTTATGATGTAATATATACAGCGTTATATCCAGTAATGTGCAGTGTGTTATATATTATAAATACTGCATTATACCCAGTAACAAACAGTGTGTTATTATATAATATATACAGCATTATACCCAGTAACGCACGGTGTGAAAATACATAATATACACAGCGTTTTACCCTGTCATGCATGGTATGTTATGATATAATATATACAGTGTTATACACAGAAATGCATGGTGAGTTATTATATAATAGCTACAGCATGATACCCAGTGGCGCATGGTGTGTCATTACATAATATATGCAGCATTTTAACCACTAACCCATGGTTTGTTATTATATAATATACACAGCGTTATACCCAATAATGCATTACATTTCATTATATAAAATATACAGCATTATACCCAGTAACACATGGTTTGTTATTATATAATATACACAACGTTATACCCAATAATGCACTATGTTTCATTATATAATATATAGAGCATTATACCCAGTAACACATGGTTTGTTATTATATAATATACACAGCGTTATACCCAATAATGCACTACGTTTCATTATATAATATATACAGCGTTATACCCAGAAATGCACAGTGTGTTATTATATAATATACACAGCGTTATATCCAGTAATGCATAGTGTGTTATTATATAAAAATAAAGCAATATACCCAGTAATGCACAGTGTGTTATTACATAATATATACAGTGTTATACCCAGTAACGCACAGTATGTTATTGTATAATTATACAGCGTTATACCCAGTAACACACTGTTTGTAACATAATAATTACAGTGTTGTATCCAGTATCGCATGGTGTGTTATTATATAATATATACAATGTTGTACCCAGTAGCACATGGTGTCCTTTTACATAATATGTACAGCATTATACCAGTAACACACGGTGTGTTATTATATAACATATACATCATTATACCAGTAACACACGGTGTGTTATTATATAACATATACATCATTATACCCAGTAAGACACGATGTGATTTTATATAATATTTGCAACGTTTTGCAGAGTAACGCACGGTGTGTAAATATATAATATATGCAGCGTTTTACCCAGTAACGCACGGGGTGTTATTATATAATATATAGAGTGTTATACACAGTAATGCATGGTGTGTTATGATATAATTTATGCAGTGTTATACACAGTAATGGATGGTGAGTTATTATGTAATAGCTACAGCATTATACCCAGTCATGCACGGTGTGTTATGATGTAATATATACAGCGTTATATCCAGTAATGTGCAGTGTGTTATATATTATAAATACTGCATTATACCCAGTAACAAACAGTGTGTTATTTTATAATATATACAGCATTATACCCAGAAATGCACAGTGTGTTATTATATAATATACACAGCGTTATACCCAGTAACGCAAGGTGTGTTATTATATAATATATACAGTGTTATACCCAGTAACGCACGGTGTGTTATTATATAATATATACAGCATTATACCCAATAACGTACAGTGTGTAACATAATATTTACAGCGTGATACCCAGAAATGCAAGATGTGTTGCTATATAATATATACAATGTTATACCCAATAGCACATGGTGTGTTATCACATAATATATACAGTATTATACCCAGTAAAACATGGTGTGTTTTTGTATAATAAATACAGCGTTAGACCCAGTAGCACACAGTGTATTATTACATAATATATACAGCATTATACCCAGTAACGCACGGTGTGTTATTCTATAATATATACAGTGTTATACCCAGTAACGCATGTTGTGTTTTTGTATAATAAATACAGCGTTAGACCCAGTAGCACACAGTGTATTATTATATAATATATACAGCATTATACCCAGTAACGCACGGTGTGTTATTCTATAATATATACAGTGTTATACACAGTAATGCATGGTGTGTTATGATATAATTTATGCAGTGTTATACACAGTAATGGATGGTGAGTTATTATGTAATAGCTACAGCATTATACCCAGTCATGCACGGTGTGTTATGATGTAATATATACAGCGTTATATCCAGTAATGTGCAGTGTGTTATATATTATAAATACTGCATTATACCCAGTAACATACAGTGTGTTATTTTATAATATATACAGCATTATACCCAGAAATGCACAGTGTGTTATTATATAATATACACAGCGTTATACCCAGTAACGCAAGGTGTGTTATTATATAATATATACAGTGTTATACCCAGTAATGCACGGTGTGTTATTATATAATATACACAGCGTTATACCCAGTAACGCACGGTGTGTTATTATATAACATACACAGTGTTATACCCAGTAACGCAAGGTGTGTTATTATATAATATATACAGTGTTATACCCAGTAAAGCACTGCAT
This sequence comes from Carcharodon carcharias, assembly GCF_017639515.1. Classification (NCBI taxonomy): domain Eukaryota; kingdom Metazoa; phylum Chordata; class Chondrichthyes; order Lamniformes; family Lamnidae; genus Carcharodon; species Carcharodon carcharias. The sequence continues at coordinate 1,316,616 of NC_054501.1, forward strand.
GTTATTATATAATATATACAGCATTTTCGCCAGTAACACATTGTGTTATTATGTAATACATATAGAAAATAGCCAGTAACACACAGTCTGTTTTATAGAATATATATAGCATTGTCCACAGTAACACACAGTGTTATTATATAATATATACACCGTTATACCCAGTAACGCATGGTTTGTTATAATAAAATAGCTACAGCATTATACCTAGTAACGCACGGTGTGTTATTTTATAATATATACAGTGTTATACACAGTAATGCACGGTGTGTTATTATATAATATGTACAGTGTTATACACAGTAATGCATTGTTTGTTAATATATAATATATACAGCATTTTAGCCAGTAACTCACTATGTGTTATTATATAATATACACAGCGTTAAACCCAGTAATGAACAGTGCTTTTATTTAATATATACAGCAGCGTACACAGTAATGTACGGTGTGATATTATATAATATTGACAGCGTTATACGCAGTAACGCACTGTGTTATTATATAATATATACAGCATTTTAGCCAGTAACACAGTGTGTTCTAATATAATATATGCAGTGTATACCCAGTAACACACAGTCTGTTATTATATGATATATACACAGTTATACCAAGTAACGCACGGTGTGTTATTATATAAAATATACAGCATTATACCCAGTAATGCACGGCGTGTTATTATATAATATATACAGTGTTATACCCATGAACGCATGGTGTGTTATGATGTAATATATACAGTGTTATACCCAGGATCGCACGGTGTGTTATTATATAATATATACAGTGTTGTACCCATGAACGCATGGTGTGTTATGATGTAATATATACAGTGTTATACCCAGGATCGCACGGTGAGTTATGATGTAATATATACAGCGTTATATTCAGTAATGTGCGGTGTGTTATATATTATAAATACTGCATTATACCCAGTAACAAACAGTGTGTTATTTTATAATAGATACAGCATTATACCCAGAAATGCACAGTGTGTTATTATATAATATATACAGCGTTATACCCAGTGACGCATGGTGTGTTATTATATAATATATACAGTGGCATACCTAGTATTGAACGGTGTGTTATTAATTAATATTTACAGCTTCATACCCAGTAACGCACAGTGCATTATTATATAATATTTGGAGCGTTATACCCAGCAATGCACGGTGTGTTATTATATAAAAGCTACAGCGTTATACCCAATAACACAGGGTGTGTTATTATATAATAGATATAACATTATACCCAGTAACACACCGTGTGTTATTGTATAATATATACAGTGTTATACCCAGTAACACACGGTGTGTTATTATATAATATATACAGTGTTATACGCAGGAACGCACAGTGTGTTATTATATAAGATATATAGTGTTATACCCAGGATCACACGGTGTGTCATTATATAATATATACAGTGTTATACCCAGGAACGCACTGTGTTATTTTATAATATATACAGCATTATACCCAGTAACACATGGTGTGTTATGATATAATTTATACAGTGTTATACCCAGGAATGCACGGTGTGTTATTATATAATATATACAGTGTTATACCCAGGAACACACGGTGTGCTATTATATAATATATACAGTGCTATACCGAGTAACGCACGGTGTGTTATGAGATAATATATACAGTGTTATACCCAGGAACACACGGTGTGCTATTATATAATATATACAGTGTTATACCCAGGAACACACAGTGTGCTATTATATAATACATACAGTGTTATACACATGAACGCATGATGTGTTATGATATAATATATGCAGTGTTATAGCCAGGAATGCACGGTGTGTTATTATATAATATATACAGTGTTATACCCAGGAACACACGGTGTGCTATTATATAATATATACAGTGTTATACACAGGAACGCACCGTGTGTTATGATTTAATATATACAATGTTATAGCCAAGAACGCACGGTGTGTTATTATATAATATATACAGTGTTATACACAGTAATGCATGGTGTGTTATTATATAATATATACAGTGTTATACCCAGTAACGCACGGTGTGTTATTATATAATATATAAGGTGTTATACCCAGGAACGCATGATGTGTTATTATATAATATATACAATGTTATACACAGTAATGCATGGTGTGTTATTATATAAAAGCTACAGCGTTATACCCAATAACACATGGTGTGTTATTATATAATAGATATAACATTATACCCAGTAACACACCGTGTGTTATTGTATAATATATACAGTGTTATACCCAGTAACACACGGTGTGTTATTATATGATATATACAGTGTTATACACAGGAACGCACTGTGTGTTATTATATAAGATATATAGGGTTATACCCAGGATCGCACGGTGTGTCATTATATAATATATACAGTGTTATACCCAGGAACGCACCGTGTTATTTTATAATATATACAGTGTTATACCCAGTAACACATGGTGTGTTATGATATAATTTATACAGTGTTATACCCAGGAATGCACGGTGTGTTATTATATAATATATACAGTGTTATACCCAGGAACACATGGTGTGCTATTTTATATAACATATACAGTGTTATACCGAGTAACGCACGGTGTGTTATGATATAATATATACAGTGTTATACCCAGGAACACACGGTGTGCTATTATATAATATATACAGTGTTATACCAAGTAAAGCACGGTGTGTTATGATATAATATATACAGTGTTATACCCAGGAACACACGGTGTGCTATTATATAATATATACAGTGTTATACCCAGGAACACACGGTGTGCTATTATATAATGCATACAGTGTTATACACAGCAACGCATGATGTGTTATGATATAATATATACAGGGTTATACCCAGGAACACACTTTGTGCTATTATATAATATATACAGTGTTATACCCAGGAACGCACGGTGTGTTATGATATAATATATACAGTGTCATAGCCAAGAACACACGGTGTGTTATTATATAATATATACAGTGTTATAAACAGTAATGCATGGTGTGTTATTATATAATATATACAGTGTTATACTCAGTAACACATGGTGTGTTATTATATAATGTATACAGTGTTATACCCAGTAACACATGGTGTGTTATTATATAATATATAAGGTGTTATACCCAGGAACGCATGGTGTGTTATTATATAATATATACAGTGTTATACACAGTAACGCACGGTGTGTTATTATATAATATATGCAGTGTTATACCCAGTAACACATGGTGTGTTATTATATAATATATACAGTGTTATACACAGGAACGCACCGTGTGTTATTATATAATATATAAGGTGTTATACCCAGGAACGCATGGTGTGTTATTATATAATATATACAGTGTTATACCCAGTAACACATGGTGTGTTATTATATAATATATAAGGTGTTATACCCAGGAACGCATGGTGTGTTATTATATAATATATACAGTGTTATACACAGTAATGCATGGTGTGTTATGATATAATATATGCAGTGTTATACACAGTAATGGATGGTGAGTTATTATGTAATAGCTACAGCATTTTACCCAGTCATGCACGGTGTGTTATGATGTAATATATACAGCGTTATATCCAGTAATGTGCGGTGTGTTATATATTATAAATACTGCATTATACCCAGTAACAAACAGTGTGTTATTTTATAATATATACAGCATTATACCCAGAAATGCACAGTGTGTTATTATATAATATATACAGCATTATACCCAGTGACGCATGGTGTGTTATATAATATATACAGTGGCATACCTAGTATTGCACGGTGTGTTATTAATTAATATTACAGCTTCATACCCAGTAACGCACAGTGCATTATTATATAATATTTGGAGCGTTATACCCAGCAATGCACGGTGTGTTATTATATAAAAGCTACAGCGTTATACCCAATAACACAGGGTGTGTTATTATATAATAGATATAACATTATACCCAGTAACACACCGTGTGTTATTGTATAATATATACAGTGTTATACCCAGTAACACATGGTGTGTTATTATATAATATATACAACACTATACCCAGTAATGCATGGTGTGTTATTATATAAAAACTACAACGTTATACCCATTCGCGGATGGTGTGTTATTATATAATATTTACAGTGTTATACATAGTAAAGCATGGTGTGTTATTATATAATATTGAGAGCATTGTACCCATTGACACATGATGTGTTATTATGTAATATATATCTCATTATACCCAGTAACACACGGTCTGTTGTTATATAATATATACAGTGTTATACACAGGAACGCACCGTGTGTTATTATATAAGATATATAGTGTTATACCCAGGAATGCAAAGTGTGTTATTATATAATATATACAGTGTTATACCCAGGAACGCACGGTATGTTATGATATAATATATACAGAGTTATACACAGGAAATCACGGTGTGTTATGATATAATATATACAGTGTTATACACAGGAACGCATGGTGTGTTATGATATAATATATACAGTGTTATACACAGGAACGCATGGTGTGTTATGATATAATATATACAGTGTTATACACAGTAATGCATGGTGTGTTATGATATAATATATGCAGTGTTATACACAGTAATGGATGATGAGTTATTATGTAATAGCTACAGCATTTTACCCAGTCATGCACGGTGTGTTATGATGTAATATATACAGCTTTATATCCAGTAATGTGCGGTGTGTTATGTATTATAAATACTGCATTATACCTAGTAACAAACAGTGTGTTATTTTATAATATATACAGCATTATACCCAGAAATGCACAGTGTGTTAATATATAATATATACAGCGTTATACCCAGTGACGCATGGTGTGTTATTATATAATATATACAGTGGCATACCTAGTATTGCACGGTGTGTTATTAATTAATATTACAGCTTCATACCCAGTAACGCACAGTGCATTATTATATAATATTTGGAGCGTTATACCCAGCAATGCACGGTGTGTTATTATATAAAAGCTACAGCGTTATACCCAATAACACAGGGTGTGTTATTATATAATAGATATAAGATTATACCCAGTAACACACCGTGTGTTATTATATAATATATACAGCATTATACCCAGTAACACACAGTGTGTTATTATATAATATATACAACATTATACCCAGTAATGCATGGTGTGTTATTATATAAAAACTACAACGTTATACCCATTCGCGGATGGTGTGTTATTATATAATATTTACAGTGTTATACATAGTAACGCATGGTGTGTTATTATATAATATTTAGAGCATTGTACCCATTGACACATGATGTGTTATTATGTAATATATATCTCATTATACCCAGTAACACACGGTGTGTTATTATATAATATTTAGAGCATTGTACCCATTGACACATGATGTGTTATTATGTAATATATATCTCATTATACCCAGTAACACATTGTGTGTTATTATATAATATTTGCAGTGTTATAACCAGTAACGCACTGTTTGTTATTATATAATATATAAGGCATTATAGCCAGGATTGCACGGTGTGTTATGATATAATATATACAGTGTTAGAGCCAGTAACGCACGGTGTGTTATTATATAATATATACGGTGTTATACACAGGAACGCAACGTGTGTTATTATATAAGATATATAGTGTTATACCCAGGAATGCAAAGTGTGTTATTATATAATATATACAGAGTTATACACAGGAAAACACGGTGTGTTATGATATAATATATACAGTGTTATACACAGGAACGCGTGGTGTGTTATGATATAATATATACAGTGTTATACACAGGAACGCGTGGTGTGTTATGATATAATATATACAGTGTTATACACAGTAATGCATGGTGTGTTATGATATAATATATGCAGTGTTATACACAGTAATGGATGGTGAGTTATTATGTAATAGCTACAGCATTTTACCCAGTCATGCACGGTGTGTTATGATGTAATATATACAGCTTTATATTCAGTAATGTGCGGTGTGTTATATATTATAAATACTGCATTATACCCAGTAACAAACAGTGTGTTATTTTATAATATATACAGCGTTATACCCAGAAATGCACAGTGTGTTATTATATAATATATACAGCGTTATACCCAGTGACGCATGGTGTGTTATTATATAATATATACAGTGGCATACCTAGTATTGCACGGTGTGTTATTAATTAATATTACAGCTTCATACCCAGTAACGCACAGTGCATTATTATATAACATTTGGAGCGTTATACCCAGCAATGCACGGTGTGTTATTATATAAAAGCTACAGCGTTATACCCAATAACACAGGGTGTGTTATTATATAATAGATATAACATTATACCCAGTAACACACCGTGTGTTATTGTATAATATATACAGTGTTATACCCAGTAACACACAGTGTGTTATTATATAATATGTACAACATTATACCCAGTAATGCATGGTGTGTTATTATATAAAAACTACAACGTTATACCCACTCGCGGATGATGTGTTATTATATAATATTTACAGTGTTATACATAGTAACGCATGGTGTGTTATTATATAATATTTAGAGCATTGTACCCATTGACACATGATGTGTTATTATGTAATATATATCTCATTATACCCAGTAACACACGGTGTGTTATTATATAATATTTAGAGCATTGTACCCATTGACACATGATGTGTTATTATGTAATATATATCTCATTATACCCAGTAACACACGGTATGTTATTATATAATATTTGCAGTGTTATAACCAGTATCGCACTGTTTGTTATTATATAATATATAAGGCGTTATAGCCAGGATTGCACGGTGTGTTATGATATAATATATACAGTGTTAGAGCCAGTAACGCACGGTGTGTTATTATATAATATATACAGTGTTATACCCAGTAACACATGGTGTGTTATTATATAAGATATATAGTGTTATACCCAGGAATGCAAAGTGTGTTATTATATAATATATACAGTGTAATACCCAGGAACGCATGGTATGTTATGATATAATATATACAGAGTTATACACAGGAACACTCGGTGTGTTATGATATAATATATACAGTGTTATACACAGGAACGCATGGTGTGTTATGATATAATATATACAGTGTTATACCCAGGAATGCACGTTGTGTTATTATATAATATATACAGTGTTATACCCAGGAACGCATGGTGTGTTATTATATAATATATACAGTGTTATACCCAGTAACACATGGTGTGTTATTATATAATATATACAATGTTATACACAGGAACGCATGGTGTGTTATGATATAATATATGCAGTGTTATAGTCAGGAACGCACAGTGTGTTATTATATAATATATACAGTGTTATACCCAGGAACGCACGTTGTGTTATTATATAATATATACAGTGTTATACCCAGGAACGCACGGTGTGTTATGATATAATATATACAGTGTTATACACAGGAACGCATGGTGTGTTATGATATAATTTATACAGTGTTATACCCAGGAATGCACGGTGTGTTATTATATAATATATACAGTGTTATACACAGGAACGCATGGTGTGTTATGATATAATATATACAGTGTTATACCCAGGAACGCACGTTGTGTTATGATATAATATATACAGTGTTATACACAGGAACGCATGGTGTCTTATGATATAATTTATACAGTGTTATACCCAGGAATGCACGGTGTGTTATTATATCATATATACAGTGTTATACACAGGAACGCATTGTGTGTTATGATATAATATATACAGTGTTCTACCCAGGAATGCACCATATGTTATTATATAATATATATAGTGTTATACCCAGAAACTCACGGTGTGTTTTATATAACATTGACAGCGTTATACCCAGTAAAGCACTGCATGTTATTATATAATATATACAGCATTTTAGCCAGTAACACATTGTGTTATTATGTAATATATGCAGCAAATAGCCAGTAACACACAGTCTGTTTTATAGAATATATATAGCATTGTCCACAGTAACACATGGTGTTATTATATAATATATACACTGTTATACCCAGTAACGCATGTTTTGTTATAATAAAATAGCTACAGCATTATACCTAATAACCCACGGTGTGTTATTTTATAATATATACAATGTTATACACAGTAATGCACGGTGTGTTATTATATAATATGTCCAGTGTTATACACAGTAATGCATTGTTTGTTAATATATCATATATACAGCATTTTAGCCAGTAACTCACTATGTGTTATTATATAATATATACAGCATATAGCCAGTAACACACAGTCTGTTTTTATATAATATATATAGCGTTATACCCAGTAACACACGGTGTGTTATTATATAATATACACAGCGTTAAACCCAGTAATGAACAGTGCTTTTATTTAATATATACAGCAGTGTACACAGTAATGTACGGTGTGATATATAATATTGACAGCGTTATACCCAGTAACGCACTGTGTGTTATTATATAATATATACAGCATTTTAGCCAGTAACACAGTGTGTTCTTATATAATATAGGCAGTGTATACCCAGTAACACACAGTCTGTTATTATATGATATATACAGTATTATACCCAGTAACAGACGGTGTGTTATTTTATGATATATACACAGTTATACCAAGTAACACACGGTGTGTTATTATATAAAATATACAGCATTATACCCAGTAACACACAGTGTGTTAGTATATAATATCTACAGCGTTATACCCAGTAACACACAGTGTGTTAGTATATAATATACACAGCGTTATACCCAGTAACACACGGTGTGTTTTATATAACATTGACAGCGTTATACTCAGTAAAGCACTGCATGTTATTATATAATATATACAGCAAATAGCCAGTAACACACAGTCTGTTTTATAGAATATATACAGCATTTTCCCCAGTAAAGCATGGTTTGTTATAATAAAATAGCTACAGCGTTATAACCAGTAACACACGGTGTGTTATTATATAATATATACACCGTTATACCCAGTAACGCATGGTTTGTTATAATAAAATAGCTACAGCATTATACCTAGTAACCCACAGTGTGTTATTTTATAATCTATACAGCAGTATACCCAGTAATGCACGGTGTGTTATTATATAATATATACACCATTATACCCAGTAATGCATGGTTTGGTATAATAAAATAGCTACAGCGTTATAACCAGTAACACACAGTGTTATTATATAATATATACAGTGTTATACACTGTAACACACGGTGTGTTATTATATAATATATAGATTGTTATACACAGTAACACACGGTGTGTTATTATATAATATATACAGTGTTATAACCAATAACGCACGGTGTATTATTATATCATCTATACAGTGTTATACAGAGTAATGCACGGTGTGTTATTATATAATATATACAGTGTTATAAGCAGTAACGCACGGTGTGTTATTATATAATATATACAGTGTTATACCGAGTAACGCACGGTGTGTTATTATATAATATATTCAGTGTTATACCCAGTAAAGCACGGTGTGTTATTATATAATATATACCGTGTTATAACCAATGACGCACGGTGTATTATTATATCATCTATACAGTGTTATACAGAGTAACGCACGGTGTGTTATTATATAATATATACAATGTTATACCCAGTAACGCACGGTGTGTTATTATATAATATATACAGTGTTATATCCAGTAACGCATGGTGTGTTATTATATAATATATAGTGTTATATCCAGTAACGCACGTTGTGTTATTATATAATATATACAGTGTTATAAGCAGTAACGCACGGTGTGTTATTATATAATATATACAGTGTTATACCCAGTAACGCACGGTCTGATTTATAGAATATATATAGCATTTTCCCCAGTAATGCACTGTGTGTTATTATATAATATATACACTGTTCTACCCAGTAACGCATGGTTTGTTATAATATAATAGCTACAGCATTATACCCAGTAACGCACGGTTTGTTATTTTATAATATATACAGCGGTATACCCAGTACCACACGGTGTGTTATTATATAATATATACACTGTTATACCCAGTAACGCATGGTTTGTTTTAATAAAACAGCTACAGCATTATACCCAGTATCACACGATGTGTTATTATATAATATATACAGTGTTATACCCAGTAACGCACAGTGTGATATTATATAATATATACAATGTTATACACAGTAACGCACGGTGTGTTAGTATTTAATATATACAGTGTTTTACACCGCAACGCACAGTGTGTCATTATATAATATATACAGTGTTATACACAGTAACACACTGTGTTATTATATAATATATACAGTGTTATACCCAGTAACACACAGTGTGATATTATATAATATATACAATGTTATACACAGTAACGCACGGTGTGTTAGTATTTAATATATACAGTATTTTACACCGCAATGCATGGTGTGTCATTATATAATATATAGTGTTATACACAGTAACACACTGTTATTATATAATATATACAGTGTTATACACAGTAACACACTGTGTTATTATATAATATATACAGTGTTATACACAGTAACGCACGGTTTGTTATTATATAATATATGCAGTGTTATACACAGTAACGCATGGTGTGTCATTATATAATATATACAGTGTTTAACACAGTAACGCACGGTGTGTTATTATATAATATATACAGTGTTTAACACAGTAACACACGGTGTGTTATTATATAATATATGCAGCATTATACCCAGTAACAGACGATGTGTTAAAATATGATATGTACACCGTTATACCCAGTAACGCATGGCTTGTTATAAGAAAATAGCTACAGCATTATACCCAGTAACGCACGGTGTGTTATTTTATAATCTATACAGCAGTATACCCAGTAATACATGGTGCGTTATTATATAACATATACACCGTTATACCCACTAACACGGTGTGTTATTATATAATATATTCAGTGTTATACACAGTAACACACGCTGTGTTATTATATAATATATGCAGTGTTTTGCCCAGTAACGCAGAGTATGTTATTATATAATATATTCAGTGTTATACACAGTTTACGCATGGATGGTGTGTTTATATAATATATTCAGTGTTGTACACAGTAACGCACGGTGTGTTATTATATAATATATACAGCGTTATACCCAGTAACACACGGTGTGTTATTATATAATATACACAGTGTTATACCCAGTAACGCAAGGTGTGTTATTATATAATAAATAGTGTTGTACACAGTAATGCATTGTTTGTTAATATATAACATATACAGCATTTTAGCCAGTAACTCACTGTGTGTTATTATATAATATATACGGCATTATACCCAGTAACATATGGTGTCTTATTATATAATATATACAGCATTACCCAGTAATGCATGGTGTGGTATTATATAAAACCTACAATGTTATACCCATTCACGGATGGTGTGTTATTATATAATATTTACAGTGTTATACCTAGTAATGCATGGTGTGTTATTACATAATATTTAGAGCATTGTATCCATTGACACATGATGTGTTATTATGTAATATATATATCATTATACCCAGTAACACACGGTGTGTTATTATATAATATTTATAGTGTTATAACCAGTAACACACGGTGTGTTATTATGTAATATATACAGTGTCATACCCAGTAACGCACCGTGTGTTATTATATACTATATACAGTGTTATACCCAGTAACACACGGTGTGTTATTATATAATATATACAGTGTTATACCCAGTAACACACGGTGTGTTATTATATAATATATACAGTGTTATACCTAGTAACGCATGGTTTGTTTTAATATAATAGCTACAGCATTATACCCAGTAACACACGGTGTGTTATTATATAATATATACAGTGTTATACCCAGTAACGCACCGTGTGTTATTATATACTAGATACAGCATTATACCCAGTAACACACGGTGTGTTATTATATAATATATACAGTGTTGTACACAGTAATGCATTGTTTTTTAATATATCATATATACAGCATTTCAGCCAGTGACACACAGTCTGTTTTTATATAATATATACAGCATTATACCCAGTAATGCATGGTGTGGTATTATATAAAAGCTACAAGGTTATACCCATTCACGGATGGTGTGTAATTATATAATATTTAGAGTGTTATACCTAGTAAAGCATGGTGTTTTATTATATAATATTTAGAGCATTGTCACCATTGACACATGATGTGTTATTATGTAATATATATCTCATTATACCCAGTAACGCACCGTCTGTTATTATATAATATTTAAAGTGTTATAACCAATAACGCACTGTTTGTTATTATATAATATATAAGGCGTTATACCCTGGATTGCACGTTTTGTTATGATATAATATATGCAGTGTTATAGCCAGGAACGCATGGTGTGTTATTATATAATATATACAGTGTTATACCCAGGAACGCACGGTGTGTTATTATATAATATATACAGTGTTATACCCAGGAACGCATTGTGTGTTAGGATATAATATATACAGTGTTATACCCAGGAATGCACGGTGTGTTATTATATAATACATACAGTGTTATACCCAGGAACACATGGTGTGTTAGGATATAATATATACAGTGTTATACCCAGGAACGCACCGTGTTTTATTATGTAAGATATATAGTGTTATACCCAGGAATGCACGGTGTGTTATTATAATATATATAAAATGTTATTGCCAGGAATGCACGGTGTGTTATGATATAATATATACAGTGTTATACCCAGTAACGCACGGTGTGTTATGATATAATATATACAGTGTTATACCCAGGAACGCACAGTATGTTATTATACAATGTATACTTTTTTATACCCAGAAACGCATGGTGTGTTTTATATAACATTGACAGCGTTATACCTAGTAAAACACTGTGTGTTACTATGTAATATATACAGCAAATAGCCAGTAACACACTGTCTGTTTTATATAATATATATAGCATTTTCCCCAGTAACACACGGTGTTATTATATAATATATACACCGTTATACCCAGTAACACACAGTGTGTTATTATATAATATATACAGCATTATACCCAGTAACACACGGTGTGTTATTATATAATATATACAGCATTATACCCAGTAACACACGGTGTGTTATTATATAATATATACAGCGTTATACCCAGTAACGCACGGTATGTTATTATATAATATATACAGCGTTATACCCAGTAACGCACGGTGTGTTATTATATAATATATACAGCGTTATACCCAGTAACGCACGGTGTGTTATTATATAATATATACAGCGTTATACCCAGTAACGCACGGTGTGTTATTATATAATATATATAGCGTTATACCCAGTAACGCACGGTGTGTTATTATATAATATATACACCGTTATACCCAGTAACGCATGGTTTGTTATAATAAAATTGCTACAGTATCATACCCAGTAATGCATGGTGTGTTATTATATAATATATACACCATTATACCCAGTAACGCATGGTTTGTTATAATAAAATAGCTACAGTATCATACCCAGTAACGCACGGTGTGTTATTATATAATATACACAGCATTATACCCAGTAACACAAGGTGTGTTATTATATAATATATACAGCATTATACACAGTAACGCACGGTGTGTTATTATATAATATATACAGCATTATGCCCAGTAACGCACGGTGTGTTGTTTTATAATATATACAGCGTTATACACAGTAACGCACAGTGTGTTATTATATAATATATACAGCATTATACCCAGTAACGCACTGTGTGTTGTTTTATAATATATACAGCGTTATACACAGTAACGCACGGTGTGTTGTTCTATAATATATACAGCGTTATACACAGTAATGCCCGGTGTGTTATTATATAATATATACAGTGTTATACACAGTATGCACGGTGTGTTATTTCATAATATATACAATGTTATAACCAGGAACACACGGTGTGTTATTTCATAATATATACAGCGTTATACCCATTAACGCACGGTATGTTATTAAAAAATATATACAGCGTTATACCCAGTAATGCACGGTGTGTTATTTCATAATATATACAGTGTTATAACCAGTAACACACGGTGTGTTATTTCATAATATATACAGCGTTATACCCAGTAATGCACGGTGTGTTATTATATAATATATACAGCGTTACACCCAGCAATGCACAGTGTGTTATTATATAATATATACAGCCCTATATCCAGTAATCTGCAGTGTGTTATTATATGAAATAATGATACACAGTAATGCACGGTGTGTTATTATATAATATATGCAGTGTTATACACAGTAATGCCCGGTGTGTTATTATATAATATATACAGTGTTATACCCAGTAATGCCCGGTGTGTTATTATATAATATATACGGTGTTATACACAGTAATGCCCCGTGTGTTATTATATAATATATACGGTGTTATACACAGTAATGCCCGGTGTGTTATTATATAATATATACGGTGTTATACACAATAATGCCCGGTGTGTTATTATATAATATATACAGTGTTATACACAGTAATGCCCGGTGTGTTATTATATAATATATACAGTGTTATACCCAGTAACGCACGGTGTGTTATTATATAATATATACAGTGTTATACCCAGTAACGCACAGTGTGTTATTATATAATATATACAGTGTTATACCCAGTAATGCACGGTGTGTTATTATATAATATATACAGTGTTATACACAGTAATGGACGGTGTGTTATTATATAATTTATACAGTGTTATACACAGTAACGGACGTTGTGTTATTATATAATGTATACAGTGTTATACACAGTAACGGACGGTGTGTTATTATATAGTATATACAGTGTTATACACAGTAATGGACGGTGTGTTATTATATAATATATACAGTGTTATACACAGTAACGGACGGTGTGTTATTATATAATATATACAGTGTTATACACAGTAACGGACGGTGTGTTATTATATAATATATGCAGTGTTATACACAGTAACGCATGGTATGTTATTAAATAATATATACAGTGTTATACACATTTTACGCATGGTGTGTGTTTATATAATATATACAGTGTTGTACACAGTAACACACTGTGTATTATTAAATAACGTACACATTGTTATACCCAGTAACGCAATGTGTGTTATTATATAATATATACAGTGTTTTACACAGTAATGCATTGTTTGTTAATATATAATATATACAGCATTTTAGCCAGTAACTCACTGTGTTATTGTATAATATACACAGCGTATAGCCAGTAACACACAGTCTGTTTTTATATAATATATATTGCGTTATATCCAGTAACACGCGGTGTGTTATTATATAATATACACAGCGTTAAACCCAGTAATGAACAGTGCTTTTATTTAATATATACAGCAGTGTACACAGTAATGTACGGTGTGATATTACATAATATTGACAGCGTTATACCCAGTAACGCACTGTGTGTTATTTTATATTATATACAGCATTTTAGCCAGTAACGCAGTGTGTTCTTATATAATATATGCAGCGTACACCCAATAACACACAGTCTGTTATTATATGATATATACAGCATCATAACCAGTAACAGACGGTGTGTTATTATATGATATATACACCGTTATACCCAGTAACGCGCGGTGTGTTATTATATAATATATACAGCATTATACCCAGTAACACACGGTGTTTTATTATATAATATATACAGCGTTATACCCAGTAACACACGGTGTGTTATTTTATAATATATACAGTGTTATACACAGTAACACACAGTGTGTTATTATGTAATATATACAGCGTTATACCAAGTAACACACGGTGTGTTATTTTATAATATATACAGCGTTATACACAGTAACACATGGTGTGTTATTATATAATATATACAGCATTATACCCAGTAATGCGTGGTGTGTTGTTTTATAATATATACAGTGTTATAACCAGTAAAACACGGTGTGTTATTATATAATATATACAGCATTATACCCAGTAACGCACGGTGTGTTGTTTTATAATATATACAGTGTTATAACCAGTAAAACATGGTGTGTTATTATATAATATATACAGCGTTATACCCAGTATCGCACGGTGTTTTATTTTATAATATATACAGTGTTATAACCAGTGACAGTCTGTTATTATATGATATATACAGCATTATACCCAGTAACGCACGGTGTGTTATTATATGATATATACACCATTATACACAGTAACGCACGGTGTGTTATTATATAATATATACAGCGTTATACCCAGTAATGCACGGTGTGTTATTTCATAATATGTACAGTGTTATAACCAGTAACACACGGTGTGTTATTTCATAATATATACAGCGTTATACACAGTAATGCACGGTGTGTTATTATATAATATATACAGCATTACACCCAGCAATGCACAGTGTGTTATTATATAATATATACAGCCTTATATCCAATAATTTGCAGTGTGTTATTATATGATATAATGATACACAGTAACACACGGTATGTTATATAATAGATAAAGCGTTATACCCAGCAATGCACGGTGTGTTATTGTATAATATATACAGCATTATACCCAGTAATGCACAGTGTGTTATTATATAATATGTACAGCGTTTTACCAAGCAATGCTCGCTGGGTTATTATATAATATATACAGTGTTATACCCTGTAATGCATGGCGTGTTATTATATAATATATACAGCATTATACCCAGCAATGCATGGTGTGTTATTATATAACATGTACAACGTTATACCCATTCACGGATGGTGTGTTATTCTATAATATTTAAAGTGTTATACCTAGTAATGCACAGTGTGTTATTATATAATATTTAGAGCATTGTACCCATTGACGCATGGTGTGTTATTATGTAATATATATATCATTATACTCAGTAACACACGGTGTGTTATATTATAATATATACAGCATTATACCCAGTAATGCACGGTGTGTTATCTTATAATATATACAGAGTTATACCCAGCAATGCACGATGTGTTATTATATTATATACACAGCGTTATACCCAGTAATGCACAGTGTGTTATTATGTAATACATAGAGCCTTTTTTTCCAGTAAGGTGCAATGTGTTAATAAATGATATATAGTGTTATACCCAGTAACACACGGTGTGTTATTATATAATAAATACAGCATTATACCCAGTAACACACGGTGTGTTATTATATAATAAATACAGCATTATACCCAGTAACGCAAGGTGTGTTATTATATAACATACACAGTGTTATACCCAGTAACACACGGTGTGTTATTATATAATATACACAGTGTTATACCCAGTAACACACGGTGTGTTATTATATAATATACACAGTGTTATACCCAGTAACACACGGTGTGTTATTATATAATAAATACAGCATTATACCCAGTAACACACGGTGTGTTATTATATAATAAATACAGCATTATACCCAGTAACACACGGTGTGTTATTATATAATATATACAGTGTTATACCCAGTAACACACGGTGTGTTATTATATAATATACACAGTGTTATACCCAGTAACACACGGTATGTTATTATGTAATATATACAGTGTTATACCCAGTAACACACGGTGTGTTATTATATAATATACACAGTGTTATACCCAGTAACACACGGTGTGTTATTATATAATATACACAGTGTTATACCCAGTAACACATGGTGTGTTATTATATAATATATACAGTGTTATACCCAGTAACACACGGTGTGTTATTATATAATATACACAGTGTTATACCCAGTAACACACGGTGTGTTATTATATAATATACACAGTGTTATACCCAGTAACACACGGTGTGTTATTATATAATAAATACAGCATTATACCCAGTAACACACGGTGTGTTATTATATAATAAATACAGCATTATACCCAGTAACACACGGTGTGTTATTATATAATATATACAGTGTTATACCCAGTAACGCACGGTGTGTTATTATATAATATATACAGCGTTATGCCAAGTAACTCACGGTTTGTTATTATATAATATTTACAGCCTTATACCCAGTAGCTAACTATTTGTTATTATATAATATATATAGTGTTATACCCAGTAACACACAGTGTGTTATTAATTAATATTTACAGCATTAGACCGAGGAACACATGGAGTGTTATTATATAATATATATGGCAATATATCCATTAACGTACAGTATGTTATTATATAATATATTGAGCCTTATATCCAGTAACGCACGGTGTGTTATCATATAATTTATACAGCGGTGTACCCAGTAACGCACCATATGTTATTATATAATTATAGAGCATTATACATAGTAACACACGGTGTGTTATTATATAATATATACAGTTTTATTCCCAGTAATGCACAGTGTGTTATTATATAATATTTACAGCATTATACCCAGCAATGCAATGTTTGTTATTATATAATATATACAGTGTTATACCCAATAACGCACGGTGTGTTATTATATAATATTGACAGCATTATACCCAGTAACACACGGTGTGTTATTATATAATTTATAAGGCGGTAGACCCAGTATCGCACAACATGTTATTACATACTATATACGTTGTTATAACCAGTAACGCACTGTCTGTTATTATATAATATATGCAGAGTTATTCCCAGCAACGCACGGTGTGTTATTATATAATATATATACAGGTTTATACCCAGTCGTGCACGGTGTGTTATTATATAATATATACAGCGTTATTCCCAGTCATGCACGGTGTGTTTGTATATAATATATACAGCCTTATATCCAGTAATGTGCAGTTTGTTATTATGATATATACAGCATTATACCCAGTAACACACGGTGTGTTATTATATAATATATACAGCGTTATTCCCAGTCATGCATGGTGTGTTTGTATATAATATATACAGCCTTATATCCAGTAATGTGCAGTTTGTTATTATGATATATACAGCATTATACCCAGTAACACACGGTGTGTTATTATAAAATATATGCAGCGTTATGCTAAATAACACACGGTGTGTTATTATATAGTATATACAGTGTTATACCCAGTAACGCACAGTGTGTTATTATATAATATATACAGTATTATACCCAGTAACACACAGTGTGTTATTATATAATATTTACAACGTTATATGCAGAAGCACAATGTTTGTTATTATATAATATATACAGTGTTATACCCAGAAACGCACCGTGTGTTATTATGTAATATTTACAGCTTTATACCCAGTAAAGCATTGTTTGTTATTATATAATATATACAGTGTTATACCCAGTAACACACGGTGTGATATTATATGATCTATGCTGCGTTTTACCCAGTAATGCACAGTATGTTATTATATAATATATACAGTGTTATACCCAGTAAAGCATTGTTTGTTATTATATAATATTTACTGCGTTATACCCAGTAACACAAGGTCTGTTATTATATCATATATACGGCATTTTACCCAGTAACTCACAGTGTGTTATTATATAATATATAGGGGATTATACCCAGTAACGCATGGTGTATAACATAATATTTACAGCGTTATACCCATTAACATACAGTGCGTTATTATGTAACGTACGCAGTGTTATACCCAGTAATGCACACTGTGTTATTGTATAATATATACAGCCTTATATCCAGTAATGTGCAGTGTGTTATTATATGATATATACAGCCTTATATCCAGTAATGTGCAGTGTGTTATTATATGATATATAGATACCCAGTAACACACGATATGTTATTATACAATAGATAAGGCGTTATACCCAGTTACACATGGTGTGTTATCATACAATATATACAGCTTTGTAACCAGTAACGCACAGTGTGTTATTATATAATATATACAGCATTGTACCCAACAATAAACGATGTGTTGTTATATAATATATACAGTGGTATAGTTGGTAATGCACAGTGTGTTATTCATTAATATTTACAGCTTCATACCCAGTAATGTACAGTGCGTTATTATATAATATTTGGAGCGTTATACCCAGCAATGCACCGTGTGTTATTATATAAAAGCTACAGCGTTATACCCAGTAACACACCGTGAGTTATGATATAATATATATAGCGTTATACCCAGTAATGCATGTGTTTCATTAGATAATATATACAGCATTATACCCAGTAATGCATGGTGTGTTATTATATAAAAGCTACAACATTATACCCATTCACGGATGGTGTGTTATTAATTATACCTAGTGTTATACCTAGTAATGCATGATGTGTTATTATATAATATTTAGAGCGTTATACCCATTGACGCATGATATGTTATTATGTAATATATATATCATTATACCCAGTAACACACGGTGTGTTATATATAATAGATACAGCATTATTCCCAGTAAAGCACTGTGTATTATTATGTATTTACAGCGTAATTCCCAGTAATGCAATCTTTGTTATTATATAATATATACAGTGTTATACCCAGTAATGCACGGTGTGTTATTATGTAATACATACAGCCTTATATCCAGTATTGTGCGGTGTGTTATTATGTAATATATACAGTGTTATACCCAGTAATGCAAGGTGTGTTATATAATATATACAGTGTTATACCCAGTAACGCATGGTGTGTTATTATATAATATATACAGCATTATACCCAGTAATGCACAGTATGTTATCATATAATTATAGTGCATTATACCCAGTAATGCACTGTGTGCTATCATATAATATATACAGCGTTATACCCAGTAACGCATGGTGTGTTATTATATAATATATATATCTTTATTCCCAGTAACTCACGGTGTGTTATTATATAATATTTACAGCCTTATACCCAGTAGCGCACTGTTTGTTATTATATAATATATTAAGTGTTATACCCAGTAACACACAGTGTGTTATTAATTAATATTTACAGCATTAGACCGAGGAACACATGGAGTGTTATTATATAATATATATGGCAATATATCCATTAACGTACAGTATGTTATTATATAATATATTGAGCCTTATACCCAGTAACGCACGGTGTGTTATCATATAATTTATACAGCGGTGTACCCAGTAACGCACCATATGTTATTATATAATTATAGAGCATTATACCTAGTAATGCACGGTGTGTTAATATATAATATATACAGTTTTATTCCCAGTAATGCACAGTGTGTTGTTATATAATATTTACAGCATTATACCCAGCAATGCAATGTTTGTTATTATATAATATATACAGTGTTATACCCAATAACGCACGGTGTTATTATATAATATATACAGCGTTATTCCAAGTTATGCACTGTGTGTTATATAATATTTACAGTGTAATACCCAGTAACACACGGTGTGTTATTATATAATATATACAGTGTTATACCCAGTAATGCACGGTGTGATATTATATAATATATACAGCGTTATACCCAGTAACACACGGTGTGTTATTATATAATTTATAAGGCGGTATACGCTGTATCACACAGTGTGTTATTACATAATATATACATTGTTATGACCAGTAACACATGGTGTGTTATATAATTTATAAGGCGGTATACCCAGTATCACACAGCATGTTATTATATAATATATACATTGTTATAACCAGTAACACACGGTGTATTATTATATAATATATACAGCATTATATCCAGTAACACACAGTGTGTTATTATATAATATTTACAACGTTATACGCAGAAACACAATGTTTGTTATTATATAATATATACAGCGTTATACCCAGTAACGCATGGTGTGTTATTATATAATATATACAGCGTTATACCCAGTAACACACGGTGTGTTATTTTATGATAGCTACAGTGTTATACCAAGTAACGCACGGTGTGTTATTTTATAATAGCTACAGCGTTACATCCAGTAACACAGGGTGTGTTATTATATAGTGTTTAGAGCGTTATACCCAGAACGCACACTTTATTATTATATGATATATACAGCCTTATACCCAGTAATGCACGGTGTTTTATTATATAATATATACAGCATTATACCCAGCAATGCATGGTGTGTTATTAGATAATATATACAGCGTTATACCCATTCACAGACGGTGTGTTAATATATAATATATACAGTGCTATACGTAGTAATGCATGGTGTGTTATTATATAATATTTACAGCGTTATACCCAGTAACACACGGCGTGCTATTATATAATATACACAGCGTTATACCAAGTAACGCACAGTGTGTTATTTTATAATATATACAGCATTATACCCAGCAATGCATGGTGTGTTATTAGATAGTATATACAGCGTTATACCCATTCACGGACGGTGTGTTAATATATAATATACACAGTGTTATACTAGTAATGCACGGTGTGTTATTATATAATATTTACAGTGTTATGCCCAGTATCGCGTGGTGTGTTATTATATAATATTTAGAGTGTTGTACCCATTGACGCATGGAGTGATATGTGTTATTATGTAATATATATATATCATTATGCCCAGTAACACATGGAGTGTTATATATAATAGATAAAGCGTTATAGCCAGGACCGTGTGGTGTGTTATTATATAATATATACATCATTATTCCCAGTAACACACGGTGTGTTATTATATAATATATACATCATTATTCCCAGTAATGCACGGTGTGTTATTATATAATATATACAGCGTTATACCCAGTAATGCACGGTGTATTATTACGTATTTACAGTGTTATTCCCAGTAATGCAATGTTTGTTATTATATAATATATCCAGTATTGTGCGGTGTGTTATTATGTGATATATACCCAGTAACACACGGTGTGTTATTATAAAATGTATGCAGCATTATACCAAGTAACACACGGTGTGTTATTATATAATATTTACAGCGTTATTCCCAGTAACGCACGGTGAGTTATTATATAATAATTAAGGTGTTATACCCAGTAACGCACGGAGTGATATTATATAAAATATACAACGTTATACCCAGTAATGCAAGGTGTGTTATTATATAATATTTACAGTGTTATACCCAGTAATGCACAGCATGTTATTATACAATATATACTGCGTTTTAGCCATTAACACACGGTCTGTTATTATATCATATAAACGGCATTATACCCAGTAACACACGGTGTGTTATTATATAATACCTACAGCATTATACCTAGTAACACACAGTGTGGTAATAATTAATATTTACAGCGTTAGACCAAGGAACACACGGTGTGTTATTATATGATATATACAGCATTATACCCATTAACGCACAGTATGTTATTATACAATACATCGAGCCTTATACCCAGTAAAGCATGATGTGTTATTATATAATATATACAGCGGTATACCCAGTAACACACCATATGTTATTATATAATTATAGAGCATTATACCCAGTAACACTCGGCGTGTTATTATATAATTATAGAGCATTATACCCAGTAATGCACGGTGTGTTATTACATAATAATTACAGCGTTATACCCAGTAATGCAATGTTTGTTATTACATAATATATACAGTGTTATACCCAGTAACGCACGGTGTTTTTTATATAACATACACAGCGTTATTCCCAGTTACGCACTGTGTTTTATATAATATTTACAGTGTTATACCCAGTAATGCACTGTTTGTTATTATATAATATATAAAGTCATACCCAGTAACGCACGGTGTGATATTATATAATATATACAGTGTTATACCCAGTAATGCACGGTGTGTTATTATTTAATATATACAGCCTTATACCCAGTAACATACGGTGTGTTATTATTTAATATATACGCGTTATACCCAGTAACGCACAGTGTGTAACATCATATTTACAGTGTTATACCCAGTAACATATGGTGTTATTATATAATATATACAGTGTTATTCGCAGTAGCGCACAGCGTGTTATTATATAATATACACGGCGTTATACCCAGTAACACATGGTGTGTTATTATATAATATATACAGCATTATACCCAGTATTGCACGGTGTGTTATTATATAATATATACAGCATTACACCCAGTAACACACGGTGTGTTATTTTCTAATATATACAGCTTTATACCAAGTAACACATGGTGTGTTATTATATATTATACACAGCATTATACCCAGTAACACATTGTGTTATTATATATTATACACAGCATTATAAACAGTAATGCATGGTTTTTTATAATATGTATACAGTGCTGTTATTTAACATATATATTGTGTTATACACCAACACGGATAATACTGTGGGAGCACAGTCAGTGGGTCTGTGCTGTGAGAGCGCCGCACTGTCGGAGGGGCAGTGCTGAGGGAGCGCCGCACTGTCGGAGGGTCAGTAATAAAGGAACACCGCATTGTTGGAGGGTCAGTGCTGAGGTAGTGCTGCATTGCCGGCGGGTCAGTGCTGAGGGAGCGCCGCACTGTCGGAAGGTCAATACTGAGTGAGCGTCGCACTGTAGGAGGGTCAGTTCCATATTCTTTTTGCAGAACCGGTATTATGTTGTTGTAGCTATTTCAGAGGCCTGGCCCCAGTCATGTTTCTTGGCCAAGCCCAACCTGTATACATTACTGCGCAACTCTGTCCTCAGACGAGCATCATGCTACTAAACCTGGTATGGGGCAAAGTTCCTCCCCACTCCTGATTCATCCCAGTCAGCCAATCTGCACATGCAGGGTCCCCCGCTGTGTCAAATGTCCCTGCAAATCTGGCATGAGTCCACGTGCTCCTGGCGGTCACCTCTGAGGCTCACAGAGTTGACAAGTCACGGGAATAATACATGGGGGCAGCGTTTCCCTGTTGTCAATCCTTAAGGCCCCGCCTCTCTCCAAGGCAGGCTCAAATATGGCTGACTATGGGAGTCAACATGCTCTGTAGCAGGGCAGGGAATCATCAACCAAGGCCAAACTTTGAGAAAGGAGGGGCCCCAATGACCAGGCCTCATCCTTCTCCTACTGTTACTAGGCCCCTCCTCCTCTCTGTCATCAGCCCAACCCACCCCAAATTGTTTCCCCCACTCCCCCAAGATATTGACATGTGTTGCCTTCACTAACCAGATCCCTCTGCAATCACACCCCCCAACATCTCCAAAGCATTAGTGCTTACACCGTCACCATGGAGACCAGGATAAAGGATAAACAAAGGAAAAGGGGGAGAGAGGGATGTGTGCAAATGGTTTTCAGCTGAACTGACAGATTGGAGCTGGAAGTTGGTCTTCAGAGACAGCGAGAGATGGAGAAAGTGGGAGAGAGAGAGAGACAGAGAGAGGGAGAGACAGAGGCAGAGAGAGGGAGAGAGGGACAGAGGGGGGAGAGACAGAGAGATGGAGGGACAGAGAAAAGGAGTGAGGGGGAGAGACGGAGGGAGGGAGAGACAGAGAGAGGGAGAGAGAAACAGAGAGAGAGACAGAGAGAGAGAGGCAGATACAGACAGAGAGAGAGAGACAGAGACTCTCTCTCTCTCCACCACACCCCCGCGCGCCCCCCCACCCCCCACCACCAGACAGAAAGAGAGAGACATAGAGACAGAGAGAGGGAGACAGAAGAGAGGGAGAGGCAGAGAGGGATAGAGAGACAGAGGGGGATAGAGAGAGAAAGAGACAGTGACAGAAAGGGAAAGAGACATAAAGACAGAGAGAGAGACAGAGGGAGAAAGAGAGAAAGAGAGAGAGACAGACAGACAGACAGACAGAGAGGCAGAGAGAGAGACAGAGATAGAGAGAGAGTCAGGGGGAGAAAGAGAGAAACAGAGAGAGGGAGAGACAGACAGGGAGAGAGGGACAGAGAGATAGAGAGACACAGAGAGTCAGAGACACACAAAGGGAATAAAAGAGGAGAGAGAGAGACAAAGAGTGAGAGGCAGAGAGAGAGACAGAGAGGGAGAGAGAGACAGAGAGAGGGAGAGAGAAACAGCGAGAGGGAGAGAGAAACAGAGTGAGAGAAAGAGAGAGGCAGATACAGACAGAGAGAGAGACAGAGACTCTATCTCTCTCCACCACACCCCGCCCCCCACCCTC
>NC_054501.1:1345121-1392621 GCF_017639515.1 Carcharodon carcharias
CTCTCTTTTTTCTGCTAGTCTGTCTCTGTCTCTCAGTTTCTCTTTTTTCTACTTGTCTGTCTCTCTCGCTCTATGTCTCTCTCTTTCGTTCTCTCACTCTTTCTCTCTCCCTGTCTGTCCCTCTCCCTCTCTCTCTGTCTCTCTGTCTGTTTCTGTCTCTCTTTTTCTGCTTCTCTGTCTCTCTCTGCATCTCTCTTTCTTTCTCTCTCTCTCACTCTGTCTCTCTCTCTTTCTCTGTCTCTCTTTCTTTCTCTCTCTCGCTCTCTCTCTCTCTCTCTTTCTTTCTCTCTCTCGCTCTCTCTCTTTCTTTCTCTCTGTCTCTCTCTTTCTTTCTCTCTCTTGCTCTCTCTCTCTCTGTCTCTCTCTCTCTCACCCACTCTCTCAGTCCCTCTCAATTCACATCTCCCCTCCCTGTCCTGAACAGAAACAGGGTCCAAGTTGTGCAGCAAAGACACTTCACAAAGTAAGAGGGCTGTCTCAGCTGGTTCAGACTCGAGATCTCAAAACCTTAGATGCAGCGACTCTCAAAAGCCAACAGCACCCCCCATAGACATCTTCCAGCATAGGAGAGGGAGAGAGGAACTGGAGAGAGGGAGTGGGCCAGATAACAACTACATTAATATAGCGCTTTCACCATCCCCAGGCTGCTTCACAGGAGAGGAAATCGGACAGGTTCTGACCCCGGGACACACGGGGACATATTAGGGACAAGTGATCGAAAGCTCAGTCAAAGAGGTCAGTTATTAAGGAGAACAGAGAGAGAGAGAGGGAAGGAGGTGGAGAGGTTGAGGGAGGGAATTCCAGAGCTCAGGGCCCCCCCCCCAGGCAGCTGAAGGCACGGCCGCCAATGGTGGAGCGATGGGAATCGGGGGATGCTCAAGAGACCGGAATTGGAGGAGAGCAGAGATCTCGGAGGGTTGTAGGAGGTTACAGAGATAGGGAGTGTTGTAGGGGCTGGAGGAGGTTATAGAGATAGGGAGGGTTGTAGGGGCTGGAGGAGGTTATAGAGATAGGGAGGGTTGTAGGGGCTGGAGGAGGTTACAGAGATAGGGAGGGTTGTAGGGACTGGAGGACGTTACAGAGAGAGGGAGGGGTGTAGGGGCTGGAGGAGGTTACAGAGATAGGGAGTGTTGTAGGGGCTGGAGGAGGTTATAGAGATAGGGAGGGTTGTAGGGGCTGGAGGAGGTTACAGAGATAGGGAGGGTTGTAGGGACTGGAGGACGTTACAGAGAGAGGGAGGGGTGTAGGGGATGGAGGAGGTTACAGAGATAGGGAGGAGTGTCGGGGCAGGAGGAAGTTACAGAGATAGGGAGGGTTGTAGGGGCTGGAGGAGGTTACAGAGATAGGGAGGGGTGTAGGGGCTGGAGGAGGTTACAGATATAGGGAGGGTTGTAGGGGCTGGAAGAGGTTACAGAGATAGGGAGGGTTGTAGGGGCTGCAGGAGGTTACAGAGATAGGGAGGGGTGTAAGGGCTGGAAGAGGTTACAGAGAAAGGGAGGGGTGTAGGGGCTGGATGGTGTTACAGAGATAGGGAGGGTTGTAGGGGCTGGAGAAGGTTACAGAGATAGGGTGGGTTGTCGGGGCTGGAGGAGGTTACAGAGATATGGACAGTTGTAGGGGCTGGAGGAGGTTACAAAGATAGGGAGGGTTGTAGCGGCTGGAGGAGGTTACAGAGATAGGGAGCGTTGTAGGGGCTGGAGGAGGTTACAGATATAGGGAGGGTTATAGGGGCTGGAAGAGGTTACAGAGATAGCGAGGGTTATAGGAGCTGGAGGAGGTTACAGAGATAGGGAGGGTTGTAGGGGCTGGAGGAGGTTACAGAGATAGGGAGGGTTGTAGGGGCTGCAGGAGGTTACAGAGATAGGGAGCGTTGTAGGGGCTGGAGGTGGTTACAGAGATAGGGAAGGTTATAAGGGGTGGAGGAGGTTATGGAGATTGGAACAGTTGTAGGGGCTGGATGAGGTTACAGAGATAGGGAGAGGTGTATGGACTGGAGGAGCGTTAGAGCGATAGGGATGGTTGTAGGGGCTGGAGGAGGTTACCGAGATAGGGAGAGGTGTAGGGACTGGAGGAGGTTACAGAGATAGGGAGGGCTGTGGGGACTGGAGGAGGTTACAGAGATAGGGAGGTTTTAAAGGGCTGGAGGAGGTAACAGTGATAGGGAGGGTTGTAGGGGCTGGAGCTGGTTACAGAGATAAGGAGGGTTGGAGGGGGTGGAGGAGATTATGGAGATAGGGACTGTTGTAGGGGCTGGAGGAGGTTACAGAGATAGGGAGGGTTGTAGGGACAGGAGGAGGTTACAGAGAGAGGGAGGGGTATAGGGGCTGGAAGAGGTTACAGAGATAGGGAGGGGTGTAGGGACTGGAGGAGGTTACAGAGATAGGGAGGGGTGTAGGGACTGGAGGAGGTTACAGAGAGAGGGAGGGGTATAGGGGCTGGAGGAAGTTACAGAGATAGGGAGGGGTGTAAGGGCTGGAAGAGGTTACAGAGATAGGGAGGGGTGTAGGGGCTGGATGGTGTTACAGAGATAGGGAGGGGTGTAGGGGCTGGAGGAGGTTATAGAGATGGGAGGGTTGTAGGGGCTGGAGGAGGTTACAGAGATAGGGAGGGTTGTAGGGACAGGAGGAGGTTACAGAGAGAGGGAGGGGTGTAGGGGCTGGAGGAATTTACAGAGATAGGGAGGGTTGTAGGGGCTGGAGGAGGTTGCAGAGATAGGGAGGGGTGTAGGGGCTGGAGGAGGTTACAGAGATAGGGAGGGTTGTAGGGACTGGAGGAGGTTACAGAGATAGGGAGAGTTGTAGGGGCTGGAGGAGATTACAAAGATGGGGGGGTTGTAGCGGCTGGAGGCGGTTACAGAGATAGCGAGGGTTATAGGAGCTGGAGGAGGTTACAGAGATAGGGAGGGTTGTATGGGCTGGAGGAGGTTACAGAGATAGGGAGGGTTGTAGGGGCTGCAGGAGTTTACAGAGGTAGGGAGCGTTGTAGGGGCTGGAGGTGGTTACAGAGATAGGGAAGGTTATAAGGGGTGGAGGAGGTTATGGAGATTGGGACAGTTGTAGGGGCTGGATGAGGTTACAGATATAGGGAGAGGTGTAGCGACTGGAGGAGCGTTAGAGAGATAAGGAGGTTTGGTGGGGCTGGAGGAGGTTACAGAGATAGGGAGATTGTAGCGGCTGGAGAAGGTACAGAGATAGGGAGGGTTGTAGGGGCTGGAGAATGTTGCTGACATAGGGAGGGTTGTAGGGGCTAGAGAAGGTACAGAGATAGGGAGGGGTGTAGGGGCTAGAGAAGGTACAGAGATAGGGAGGGGTGTAGGGGCTGGAGGAGGATACAGAGATAGGGAGGGTTGTCAGGGCTGGAGGAGGTTACAGGGATAGGGAGGGGTGTAGGGGCTGGAGAAGGTTGCTGACATAGGGAGTGTTGTAGGGGCTGCAGGAGGTTACAGAGATAGGGAGGGTTGTAGGGGCTGGAGGGTTTTACATAGATAGGGAGGGGACGAGGCCCTGTATTTGATAAGAATGAAGGCAATTTCAAGATGGATGTGTTACTGGGCCTTGAGCCAGTGTGGGACAGCGTGCAGAGGGTGAGAGCAGGGAGCAGGGGACTCAGCACAGGCTGAGCGAGCAGCCTAGCGGCTATCCACACAGACAGCCTACTGGCCTGTCGCTCTCCCAGACATGAGGCAAGACTTGAATTTCAATATGGATCAGAGAAGACATGAGGGGCGGAGAATGTCCCTCCCTCATAATCCAAACACTTCGGGAAGGAGGGTGCTTCAGGATCGGGTGGAGGAGCAGGATCAGTGAGGAGACAGGATTACTGTAGCGCAGCGCAGAGTGGACGATCCACACAATCAGGGACAGATAAAAAAAATCTACGAGTCATTCACCGGGAGAGAAAGCAAACAAACAATTATAGGCAGCAAGAGAGAAAGGTAGTTGGGACGGTGTAGAGGGAGATTTACTCTGTATCTCACCCTGTAATGATCCTGCCCTGGGAGTGTTTAATGGAGATAGTGTGGAGGGAGTTTTACTCTGTATCTCACCCCGTGGTGTACCTGTCCTGGGAGTGTTTGATGGGGACGGTGTAGAGGGAGCTTTACTCTGTATCTAACCCCATGCTGTACCTGTCCTGGGAGTGTTTGATGGAGACAGTGTAGAGGGAGCTTTATTCTGCATCTAAACCCATGCTGTAACTGTCCTGGGAGTGATGGGGCCAGTCTAGTGGGAGATTTACGCTGTATCTAACCCCGCACTGTGCGTGTCCTGGGAGTGTTTGATGGGGACAGTGTAGAGGATCCTAATGTCTGTACCTAACCCTGTGCTGTATCTGTCCTGGGAGGTTTTGATGGGGTCATTTCAGAGGGAGACTTATTCTGTAGCTAACACCGTGCTGTAATTGAACTGGGACTGTTTCATGGGGACAGTGTAGGGAGCTTTAATCTTTATCTTATCCCGTGCTGTACCTGTCCTGGGAGTGTTTGATGGGGACAGTGTAGAGGGAGCTTTTCTCTGTATCTAACCCCGTGCTGTACCTGTCCTGGGAGTGTTTGATGGGGACAGTGTAGAGAGAGCTTTACTCTGTATCTAACCCCGTGCTGTACCTGTCCTGGGAGTGTTTGATGGGGACAGTGTAGAGGGAGCTTTACTCTGTATATAACCCCGTGCTGTACCTGTCCTGGGAGTGTTTGATGGGGACGGTGTAGAGGGAACTTTAATTTGTATCTAACCCCGTGCTGTACCTGTCCTGGGAATGTTTGATGGGGACGGTGTAGAGGGAGCTTTACTCTGTATCTAACCCCGTGCTGTACCTGTCCTGGGAGTGTTTGTTGGGGACAGTGTAGAGGAAGCTTTACTCTGTATCTCAACCTGTAATGATCCTGCCCTGGGAATGTTTAATGGAGATAGTGTGGAGGGAGTTTTACTCTGTATCTCACCCCGTGGTGTACCTGTCCTCGGAGTGATTGATGGGGACAGTGTAGAGGAAGCTTTACTCTGTATCTCAACCTGTAATGATCCTGCCCTGGGAGTGTTTAATGGAGATAGTGTGGAGGGTGTTTTAATCTGTACCTCACACCGTGCTGTACCTGTCCTGGGAGTGATTGATGGGGACGGTGTAGAGGGAGCTTTACTCTGTATCTAATCCCATGCTATAACTATCCTGGGAGTGTTTGATGGAGACAGTGTAGAGGGAGCGTTACTCTGCATCTAAACCCATCCTGTACCTGTCCTGGGAGTGATGGGGCCAGTCTAGTGGGAGATTTAGGCAGTGTGCGTGTTCTGGGAGTGTTTGACGGGGACAGTGTAGAGGATCCTAATGTCTGTACCTAACCCTGTGCTGTATCTGTCCTGGGAGGTTTTGATGGGGTCATTTCAGAGGGAGACTTATTCTGTAGCTAACACCGTGCTGTACCTGAACTGGGACTGTTTCATGGGGACAGTGAAGGGGAGCTTTAACCTTTATCTTATCCCGTGCTGTACCTGTCCCGGGTGTGATTTATGGGGTCAGTGTAGGGGAGCTTTACTCAGTATCTGACCCAAAGCTGTCCCTGTCCTGGGAATGTTTGATGGGGACAGTGTAGATGGAGCGTTACTCAGTATCTGACCCCATGCTGTACCTGTCCTGGGAGTGTTTGATGGGGACATTGTAGAGGAAGCTTTATTCTGCATCTAAACCAATGCTGTACCTGTCCTGGGAGAGTTTGATAGGACCAGTGTAGTGGGAGATTTACTCTGTATCTAATGCCGTGGTGTACCGGTCCAGGGATTGTTTGATGGGGCCAGTGTAGAGGATCCTAATCTCTGTACCTAACCCTGTGCTGTACCTGTCCTGGGAGGTTTTGATGGGGTCATTTCACAGGGAGAGTTATTCTGTAGCTAACCACTTGCTGTACCTTCCCTGGGACTGTTTGACAGGGAGAGTGAAGAGAGCGCTTTTGTCTGTATCTAACCCTGTGCTTTACCAGTCCTGGGAATGTTTGATGGGGACAGTGTAGAGGGAGCTTTACTCTGTATCTAACCCCGTGCTGTACCTGTCCTGGGAGTGTTTGATGGGGACAGTGTAGAGGGAGCTTTACCCTGTATCTAACCCCGTGCTGTACCTGTCCTGGGAGTGTTTGATGGGGACAGTGTAGAGGGAGCTTTACCCTGTATCTAACCCCGTGCTGTACCTGTCCTGGGAGTGTTTGATGGGGACAGTGTAGATGGAGTTTTACTCTGTATCTAACCCCGTGCTGTACCTGTCCTGGGAGTGTTTGATGGGGACAGTGTAGAGGGAGTTTACTCTGTATCTAACCCCATGCTGTACCTGTCCTGGGAGTGTTTGATGGGGACGTTGTAGAGGAAGCTTTACTCTGTATCTTACGCTGTGCTGTACCTGTCCTGGGAGTGTTTGATGGGGACGGTGTAGAGGGAGCTTTACTCTGTATCTAATCCCGTGCTGTACCTGTCCTGGGAGTGTTTGATGTGGACGGTGTAGAGGGAGCTTTACTCTGTATCTAGCCCCGTGCTGTACCTGTCCTGGGAGTGTTTGATGGGGACGGTGTAGAGGGAACTTTGGTCTGTATCTAACCCCGTGCTGTACCTGTCCTGGGAGTGTTTAATGGGGACGGTGTAGAGGGAGCTTTACTCTGTATCTAGCCCCGTGCTGTACCTGACCTGGGCGTGTTTGATGTTGACAGTGTAGAGGGTGCTTTACTCTGTATCTAACCCCGTGCTGTACCTGTACTGGGAGTGTTTGATGGGGAAAGTGTAGGGGGAGCTTTACTCTGTATCTAATTCCGTGCTGTACCTGTCCTCGGAGTGTTTGATGGGGACGGTGTAGAGAGAGCTTTACTCTGTATCTAACCCCTTGCTGTACCTGTCCTGGGAGTGTTTGATGGGGACAGTGTAGAGAGAGCTTTACTCTGCATCTAAACCCATCCTGTACCTGTCCTGGGAGTGATGGGGCCAGTCTAGTGGGAGATTTACGCAGTATCTAACCCCGCACTGTGCGTGTTCTGGGAGTGTTTGACGGGGACAGTGTAGAGGATCCTAATGTCTGTACCTAACCCTGTGCTGTATCTGTCCTGGGAGGTTTTGATGGGGTCATTTCAGAGGGAGACTTATTCTGTAGCTAACACCGTGCTGTACCTGAACTGGGACTGTTTCATGGGGACAGTGAAGGGAGCTTTAACCTTTATCTTATCCCGTGCTGTACCTGTCCCGGGTGTGATTTATGGGGATGATTTGGAGGGAGATTTACTCTGTATCTAACCCCTTGCTGTACCTCTCCTGGGAGTGTTTGATGTTGACAGTGTAGAGGGTGCTTTACTCTGTATCTAACCCCGTGCTGTACCTGTCCTGGGGAGTGTTTGATGGGGACAGTGTAGAGGGAGCATTACTCTGTATCTAACCCCGTGCTCTACCTGTCCTTGGAGTGTTTGATGGGGAAAGTGTAGAGGGAGCATTACTCTGTATATAACCCTGTGCTTTACCGGTCCTGGGAGTGTTTGATGGGGACGGTGTGGAGGGAGCTTTACTCTGTATCTAACCCCAATGCTGTACCTGTCCTGGGAGCGTTTGATGGGGACAGTGTAGAGAGAGATTTACTCTGTATATAACCCCATGCTGTACCTGTCCTGGGAGTGTTTGATGGGGATGATTTGGAGGGAGATTTACTCTGTATCTAACCTTGTGCTGTATCTATCCTGACAGTGTTTCATGGGGACAGTGTAGAGGGAGCTTTACTCTGTATCTAACCCCGTGCTGTACCTGTCCTGGGAGTGTTTGATGGGGCCAGTGTAGAGGGAGCTTTACTCTGTATCTAACCCCGTGCTGTACCTGTCCTGGGAGTGTTTCATGGGGAAAGTGTAGAGGGAGCTTTAATCTGTATCTAACCCCGTGCTGTACCTATCCTGGGTGTGTATAATGGGGACGGTGTAGAGTGAGCTTTACTCTGTATTTAACACTGTGCTGTACCTGCGCAGGGAGTGTTTGACATGGACAGTTTCGATGGAGATTTACAGTGTGTCTAACCTCGTGATGTACCTGTCCTGGAAGTGTTTGATGGGGACATTGTAGATGAAGATTTATTCTGTATCTAATCCCGTGCTGTAACTGTCCTTGGAGTGATTGATGGGGTCAGTGTGGAGGGAACTTTACTCTGCATCTAACCCTGTGCTGTACCTGTCCTGGGAGTGTTTGATAGGTACTTTGTAGAGGGAGCTTTACTCTTTATCTAACCCCATGCTGTAACTGTCCTGGGAGTGTTTGATGGGGCCAGTCTAGTGGGAGATTTTGCTGTATCTAACCCCGCACTGTGCATGTCCTGGGAGTGCTTGATGGGGACAGGGTAGAGGATCCTATTGTCTGTACCTAACCCTGTGCTGTACCTGTCCTGGGAGGTTGTGATGAGGACATTTCAGAGGGAGACTTATTCTGTAGCTAACCCTGTGCTGTAGCTGTACAGGAGTGTTTGATGGGGACAGTGTAGAGGTAGATTTAAGCTTTATCTAAACACATGCTGTACCTGTCCTGGGAGTGTTTGATGGGGACAGTGTAGGGAAGCTTTACTCTTTAACTTACCCCGTGCTGTACCTGTCCTGGGTGTGATTGATGGAGACGGTGTAGAGGGAGCTTTACTCTGTATCTAACCCGGTGCATTTCCTGTCCTGAGAGTGTTTGATGGGGACGGGGAAGAGGGAGCTTTACTCTGTATCTAACTCCGTGAGGTACCTGTTCTGGGAATGTTTGTTGGGGACGGTGCAGAGGGAACTTTACATGGTAACTAACCCCGTGCTGTACCTGTCCTGGGACTGTTTGATGGCGACAGTGTAGAGGGAGCTTTACTCTTTATCTAACCCCGTGCTGTACCTGTCCTGGGAGTGTTTGATGGGAACAGTGTAGTGGGAGATTTACTCTGTATCTAACCCCGTGGAGTACTGGTCCAGGGAGTGTTTGATGGGGACGGTGTAGAGGATCCTAGTCTCTGTACGTAACCCTGTGCTGTACCTGTCCTGGGAGGTTTGGATGGGGTCATTTCAGACAAGACTTATTCTGTAGCTAACCCCATGATGTAGCTGTACTGGGAGAGTTTGACGGGGATGGTGTAGAGGGGGCTTTACTCTGTATCTAACCCCAAGCCATATCTGCCAAGAGAGTGTTTGTTGGGGACAGTTTAGAGGGACATTTACTCTGGATCTAACCCCGTGCTCTAACTGTCCTGGGAATGTTTGATGGGGACAGTGTAGAGGGAGTTTACTATGTATCTAACTCCATGCTCTACCTGTCCTGGGAGTGTTTGATGTTGACAGTGTAGAGTTTGCTTTACTCTATATCTAACCCCGTGCTGTACCTGTCCTGGGAGTGTTTGATGGGGACAGTGTAGAGGGAGCTTTACTCTGTATATAACCCCATGCTGTACCTGTCCTGGGACTGTTTGATGGGGATGATTTGGAAGGAGATTTACTCTGTATCTAACCCCGTGCTCTACCTGTCCTTGGAGTGTTTGATGGGGACAGTGTAGAGGGAGCATTACTCTGTATAAAACCCTGTGCTTTACCATTCCTGGGAGTGTTTGATGGGGACGGTGTAGAGCGAGCTTTACTCTGTATCTAACCCCGTGCTGTACCTGTCCTGGGAGTGTTTGATGGGGACGGTGTAGAGGGAGCTTTACTCTGTATCTAACACGGTGCTGTACCTGTGCTGGGTTTGTGTAATGGGGACGGTGTAGAGTGTGCTTTACTCTGTATTTAACACTAAGCTGTACCTGCACAGGGAGTGTTTGACATGGACAGTTTCGATGGAGATTTACTGTGTGTCTAACCTCGTAATGTACCTGTCCTGGAAGTGTTTGATGGGGACATTGTAGATGGAGATTTATTCTGTATCTAAACCCGTGCTGTAACTGTCCTTGGGGTGTTTGATCGGGTCAGTGTGGAGGGAGCTTTACTCTGTATCTAACCCCGTGCTGTACCTGTCCTGGGAGTGTTTGATGGGGACGGTGTAGAGGGAGATTTACTCTGTATCTAACCCCGTGCTGTACCTGTCCTGGGAGTGTTTGATGGAGACAGTGTAGAGGGAGCTTTACTCTGTATCTAACCCCGTGCTGTACCTGTCCTGGGAGTGTTTGATGGGGACAGTGTAGAGGGAGCTTTACTCTGTATCTAACCCCGTGCTGTACCTGTCCTGGGAGTGTTTGATAGGTACCTTGTAGAGGGAGCTTTACTCTTTATCTAACCCCGTGCTGTAACTGCCCTGGGAGTGTTTGATGGGGCCAGTCTAGTGGGAGATTTTGCTGTATCTAACCCCGCACTGTGCATGTCCTGGGAGTGCTTGATGGGGACAGGGTAGAGGATCCTATTGTCTGTACTTAACCCTGTGCGGTACCTGTCCTGGGAGGTTGTGATGAGGACATTTCAGAGGGAGACTTATTCTGTAGCTAACCCTGTGCTGTAGCTGTACAGGAGTGTTTGATGGGGACAGTGTAGAGGTAGATTTAAGCTTTATCTAAACCCATGCTGTACTAGAACTGGGACTGTTTCATGGGGACAGTGTACGGGAGCTTTACTCTTTAACTTACCCCGTGATGTACCTGTCCTGGGAGTGTTTGATGGGGACATTGTAGATGGAGATTTATTCTGTATCTAATCCCGTGCTGTAACTGTCCTTGGAGTGATTGATGGGGTCAGTGTGGAGGGAACTTTACTCTGCATCTAACCCTGTGCTGTACCTGTCCTGGGAGTGTTTGATAGGTACTTTGTAGAGGGAGCTTTACTCTTTATCTAACCCCATGCTGTAACTGTCCTGGGAGTGTTTGATGGGGCCAGTCTAGTGGGAGATTTTGCTGTATCTAACCCCGCACTGTGCATGTCCTGGGAGTGCTTGATGGGGACAGGGTAGAGGATCCTATTGTCTGTACCTAACCCTGTGCTGTACCTGTCCTGGGAGGTTGTGATGAGGACATTTCAGAGGGAGACTTATTCTGTAGCTAACCCTGTGCTGTAGCTGTACAGGAGTGTTTGATTGGGACAGTGTAGAGGTAGATTTAAGCTTTATCTAAACACATGCTGTACCTGTCCTGGGAGTGTTTGATGGGGACAGTGTAGGGGAGCTTTACTCTTTAACTTACCCCGTGCTGTACCTGTCCTGGGAGTGTTTGATGGGGCCAGTCTAGTGGGAGATTTTGCTGTATCTAACCCCGCACTGAGCATGTCCTGGGAGTGCTTGATGGGGACGGGGAAGAGGGAACTTTACTCTGTATCTAACTCCGTGAGGTACCTGTTCTGGGAATGTTTGATGGGGACGGTGCAGAGGGAACTTTACATGGTAACTAACCCCGTGCTTTACCTGTCCTGGGACAGTTTGATGGGAACAGTGTAGTGGGAGATTTACTCTGTATCTAACCCCGTGGAGTACTGGTCCAGGGAGTGTTTGATGGGGACGGTGTAGAGGATCCTAGTCTCTGTACCTAACCCTGTGCTGTATCTGTCCTGGGAGGTTTTGATGGGGTCATTTCAGACGAGACTTATTCTGTAGCTAACCCCATGCTGTAGCTGTACTGGGAGAGTTTGACGGGGATGGTGTAGAGGGGGCTTTACTCTGTATCTAACCCCAAGCCATATCTGCCAAGAGAGTGTTTGTTGGGGACAGTTTAGAGGGACATTTACTCTGGATCTAACCCCGTGCTCTACCTGTCCTGGGAGTGTTTAATGGGGACAGTGTAGAGGAAGATTTACACTGTATCTAACCCCGTGCTGTACCTGTCCTTGGAATGTTTGATGGGGACAGTGTAGAGGGAGTTTACTCTGTATCTTACCCCGTGCTGTACCTGTCCTGGGAGTGTTTGATGTGGACAGTGTAGAGGGAGCTTTTCTCTTGATCTAACCCTGTGCTTTACCAGTCCTGGAAATGTTTGATGGGGACAGTGTAGAGGGAGCTTTACTCTGTATCTAGCCCCGTGCTGTACCTGTCCTGGGAGTGTTTGATGGGGACGGTGTAGAGGGAGCATTACTCTGTATCTAACCCTGTGCTGTACCTGTCCTGGGAGTGTTTGATGGGGACGGTGTAGAGGGAGATTTACTCTGGATCTAGCCCCGAGCTGTACCTGTCCTTGGAGTGTTTGATGGGGACAGTATAGAGGGAGCTTTAATCTGTATCTAACCCCGTGCTGAACCTATCCTGGGTGTGTGTAATGGGGACGGTGTAGAGTGAGCTTTACTCTGTATTTAACACTAAGCTGTACCTGCACAGGGAGTGTTTGACATGGACAGTTTCGATGGAGATTTACTGTGTGTCTAACCTCGTGATGTACCTGTCCTGGAAGTGTTTGATGGGGACATTGTAGATGGAGTTTTATTCTGTATCTAATCCCGTGCTGTAACTGTCCTTGGGGTTTTTGATGGGGTCAGTGTGGAGGGAGCTTTACTCTGCATCTAACCCTGTGCTGTACCTGTCCTGGGAGTGTTTGATGGGGACAGTGTGGAGGGAGCTTTACCCTGTATCTAATCCCGTGCTGTAACTGTCCTTGGAGTGATTGATGGGGTCAGTGTGGAGGGAACTTTACTCTGCATCTAACCCCGTGCTGTACCTGTCCTGGGAGTGTTTGATAGGTACTTTGTAGAGGGAGCTTTACTCTTTATCTAACCCCATGCTGTAACTGTCCTGGGAGTGTTTGATGGGGCCAGTCTAGTGGGAGATTTCGCTGTATCTAACCCCGCACAGTGCATGTCCTGGGAGTGCTTGATGGGGACAGGGTAGAGGATCCTAGTCTCTGTACCTAACCCTGTGCTGTACCTGTCCTGGGAGGTTTGGATGGGGTCATTTCAGACGAGACTTATTCTGTAACTAACCCCATGCTGTAGCTGTACTGGGAGAGTTTGACGGGGATGGTGTAGAGGGGGCTTTACTCTGTATCTAACCCCAAGCCATATCTGCCAAGAGAGTGTTTGTTGGGGACAGTTTAGAGGGACATTTACTCTGGATCTAACCCCGTGCTCTACCTGTCCCGGGAGTGTTTAATGGGGACAGCGTAGAGGAAGATTTACACTGTATCTAACCCCGTGCTGTACCTGTCCTTGGAGTGTTTGATGGGGACAGTGTAGAGGGTGTTTTACTCTCTATCTAACCCCTTGCTGTACCTGTCCTGGGAGTATTTGATGGGGACAGTGTAGCGGGAGCTTTACTCTGTATCTAACACGGTGCTGTACTGTCCTGGGAGAGTTTGATGGGGATGATTTGGAGGGAGATTTACTCAGTATCTAACCCCGTGCTGTACCTGTCCTGGGAGTGTTTGATGGGGATGATTTGGAGGAAGATTTACTCTGTATCTAACCCCGTGCTCTACCTGTCCTGGGAGTGTTTGATGGGGACGGTATAGAGGGAGCTTTACTCTGTATCTAACTCCGTGCTGTACCTGTCCTGGGAGTGTTTGTTGTTGACAGTGTTGAGAGTGCTTTAATCTGTATCTAACCCCGTGCTGTACCTGTACTGGGAGTATTTGATGGGGAAAGTGTAGGGGGAGCTTTACACTGTATCTAACCCTGTGCTGTACCTGTCCTGGGAGTGTTTGATGTTGACAGTGTAGTGGGTGCTTTACTCTGTATCTAACCCCGTGCTGTACCTCTCCTGGGAGTGTTTGATGTTGACTGTGTAGAGGGTGTTTTACTCTCTATCTAACCCCGTGCTGTTCCTGTCCTGGGAGTGTTAGATGTTGACAGTGTAGTGGGTGCTTTACTCTGTATCTAACCCCGTGCTGTACCTGTCCTGGTAGTGTTTGATGTTGACAGTGTAGAGTGTGCTTTACTCTGTATCTAACCCCGTGCTCTTCATGTCCTGGGAGAGTTTGATGGGGACGGGGAAGAGGGAGCGTTAGTTTGTATCTAACCCCGTGAGGTACCTGTTCTGGGAATGTTTGTTGGGGACGGTGCAGAGGGAACTTTACATGGTATCTAACCCCCTGCTGTACCTGTCCTGGGAGTGTTTGATGGGAACAGTGTAGTGGGAGATTTACTCTGTATCTATCCCCGTGGAGTACTGGTCCAGGGAGTGTTTGATGGGGACGGTGTTGAGGATCCTAGTCTCTGTACCTAACTCTGTGCTATACCTGTCCTGGGAGGTTTTGATAGGGTCATTTCAGACAAGACTTTTTCTGTAACTAAACCCATGCTGTAGCTGTACTGGGAGAGTTTGATGGGGATGGTGTAGAGGGGGCTTTACTCTGTATCTAACCCCAAGCCATATCTGCCAAGAGAGTGTTTGTTGGGGACAGTTTAGAGGGACATTTACTCTGGATCTAACCCCGTGCTCTACCTGTCCTGGGAGTGTTTGATGGGGAGGGTGTTGAGGGAGCATTACACTGTATCTAACCCCGTGCTGTACCTGTCCTGGGAGTGTTTGATGGGTACGGTGTAGAGGGAACTTTGGTCTGTATCTAACCCCGTGCTGTTCCTGTCCTGGGAGTGTTTAATGGGGACAGTGTAGAGGGAGCTTTACTCTATATCTAACACCGTGCTGTACCTGTCCTGGGAGTGTTTGATGGGGACAGTGTAGGGGGAGCTTTACTATGTATCTAACTCCGTGCTGTACCTGTCCTGGGAGTGTTTGATGGGAACAGTGTAGGGGGAGCTTTACTATGTATCTAACCCCGTGCTGTACCTGTCCTGGGAGTGTTTGATGGGGACAGTGTAGGGGGAGCTTTACTATGTATCTAACTCCGTGCTGTACCTGTCCTGGGAGTGTTTGATGTTTACTGTGTAGAGGGTGCTTTACTCTGTATCTAACCCCGTGTTGTACCTGTCCTGGGATTGTTTGATGTTGACAGTGTAGAGTGTGCTTTACTCTGTATCTAACCCTGTGCTGTACCTGTCCTGGGAGTGTTTGATGGGGATGATTTGGAAGGAGATTTACTCTGTATCTAACCCCATGCTGTACCTGTCCTGGGAGTGTTTGATGGGGACAGTGTAGAGGGTGCTTTACTCTGTATCTAACCCCGTGCTGTACCTGTCCTGGGAGTGTTTGATGGGGACGGTGTAGAGGGAGCTTTACTCTGTATCTATCCCCACGCTGTACCTGTCCTTGGAGTGTTCGATGGGGACGGTGTAGAGGGAACTTTGGTCTGTATCTAACCCCGTGCAGTTCTTGTCCTGGGTGTGTTTAATGGGGATGGTGTAGAGGGAGCTTTACTCTGTATCTAACCCCGTGCTGTACCTGTCCTGGGAGTGTTTGATGGGGACGGTGTAGAGGGAGCTTTACTCTGTATCTAACCCCGTGTTGTACCTGTCCTGGGAGTGTTTGATGGGGACAGTGTAGAGGGAGCTTTACTCTGTATCTAACCCCGTGCTGTACCTGTCCTGGGAGTGTTTGATGGGGAAAGTGTAGGGGGAGCTTTACTCTGTATCTAACCCCGTGCTGTACCTGTCCTGGGAGTGTTTAATGTTGACAGTGTAGAGGGACCTTTACTCTGTATCTAACCCTGTGCTGTACCTGTCCTGGGAGTGTTTGATGGGGAAAGTGTAGGGGGAGCTTTACTCTGTATCTAACCCCGTGCTGTACCTGTCCTGGGAGTGTTTGATGGGAACGATGTAGTGGGAGATTTACTCTGTATCTAACCCCATGCTGTACCTGTCCTGGGAGTGTTTGATGGGGACGGTGTAGAGGTAGCTTTACTCTGTATCTAACCCCGTGCTGTACCTGTACTGGGAGTTTTTGATGGGGAAAGTGTAGGGGGTGCTTTACTCTGTATCTAACCCCGTGCTGTACCTGTACTGGGAGTTTTTGATGGGGAAAGTGTAGAGGGAGCTTTACTCTATATCTAACCCCGTGCTGGACCTGTCCTGGGAGTGTTTGATGGGAACGATGTAGTGGGAGATTTACTGTATATCTATTCCCGTGGAGTACTGGTCCAGGGAGTGTTTGATGGGGACGGTGTTGAGGATCCTAGTCTCTGTACCTAACCCTGTGCTGTACCTGTCCTGGGAGGTTTTGATAGGGTCATTTCAGACAAGACTTTTTCTGTAACTAACCCCATGCTGTAGTTGTACTGGGAGAGTTTGACGGGGATGGTGTAGAGGGGGCTTTACTCTGTATCTAACCCCAAGCCATATCTGCCAAGAGAGTGTTTGTTGGGGACAGTTTAGAGGGACATTTTCTCTGGATTTAACCCCGTGCTCTACCTGTCCCGGGAGTGTTTAATGGGGACAGCGTAGAGGAAGATTTACACTGTATCTAACCCCGTGCTGTACCTGTCCTGGGAGTGTTTGATGGGGACAGTGTAGAGGGAGCTTTTCTCTGTATCTAACCCTGTGCTTTACCAGTCCTGGAAATGTTTGATGGGGACAGTGTAGAGGGAGCTTTTCTCTGTATCTTGCCCCGTGCTGTACATGTCCTGGGAGTGTTTGATGTGGAGGGTTTAGAGGGAGCATTACTCTGTATCTAACCCCGTGCTGTACCTGTCCTGGGAGTGTTTGATGGGGACGGTGTAGAGGGAGCTTTACTCTGTATCTAGCCCCGTGCTGTACCTGTCCTGGGAGTGTTTGATGGGGACGGTGTAGAGGTTGCTTTACTCTGTATCTAACCCTGTGCTGTACTTGTACTGGGAGTATTTGATGGGGACGGTGTAGAGGGAGCTTTACTCTGTATCTAGCCCCGTGCTGTACCTGTCCTGGGAGTGTTTGATGGGGAAGTTGTAGAGGTTGCTTTACTCTGTATCTAACCCTGTGCTGTACCTGTACTGGGATTATTTGATGGGGAAAGTGTAGGGGGTGCTTTACTATGTATCTAACTCCCTGCTGTACCTGTCCTGGGAGTGTTTGATGTTGACAGTGTAGAGGGTGCTTTACTCTGTATCCAACCCCGTGCTGTACCTGTACTGGGATTGTTTGATGGGGACAGTGTAGAGAGAGCTTTACTCTGTATCTAACCCCGTGCTGTACCTGTCCTGGGATTGTTTGATGGGGACAGTCTAGCTGGAGCTTTACACTGTATCTAACCCCGTGCTGTACCTGTCCTGGGAGTGTTTGATGGGGATGATTTGGAGGGAGATTTACTCTGTATCTAACCCCGTGCTCTACCTGTCCTGGGAGTGTTTGATGTTGACATTGTAGAGGGTGTTTTACTCTCTATCAAACCCTGTGCTGTTCCTGTCCTGGGAGTGTTAGATGTTGACAGTGTAGTGGGTGCTTTACTCTGTATCTAACCCCGTGCTGTACCTGTCCTGGTAGTGTTTGATGTTGACAGTGTAGAGTGTGCTTTACTTTGTATCTAACCCTGTGCTGTACATGTCCTGGGAGTGTTTGATGGGGATGATTTGGAAGGAGATTTACTCTGTATCTAATCCTGTGCTGTACCTGTCCTTGGAGTGTTTGATGGTGACAGTGTAGAGGGAGCTTTTCTCTGTATCTAACCCTGTGCTTTACCAGTCCTGGAAATGTTTGATGGGGACAGTGTAGAGGGAGCTTTACTCTGTATCTAGCCCCGTGCTGTACCTGTCCTGGGAGTGTTTGATGGGGACGGTGTAGAGGGAAATTTTTTCTGTATCTAACCCCGTGCTGTTCTTTCCTGGGAGTGTTTAATAGCGACGGTGTAGAGGGAGCTTTACTCTATATCTAACCCCGTGCTGTACCTGTCCTGGGAGAGTTTGATGCGAACGGTGTAGAGGGATCTTTAGTCTGTATCTAGCCTCGTGCTGTACCTGTCCTGGGAGCGTTTGATGGGGACGGTGTAGAGGTTGCTTTACTCTGTATCTAACCCTGTGCTGTACCTGTACTGGGAGTATTTGATGGGGAAAGTGTAGGGGGAGCTTTACTATGTATCTAACTCCGTGCTGTACCTGTCCTGGGAGTGTTTAATGCTGACAGTGTAGAGGGTGCTTTACTCTGTATCTAACCCCGTGCTGTACCTGTACTGGGAGTATTTGATGGGGAAAGTGTAGGGGGAGATTTACTATGTATCTAACACCGTGCTGTACCTGTCCTGGGAGTGTTTGATGTTGACAGTGTAGAGGGTGCTTTAATCTGTATCTAACACCGTGCTGTACATGTCCTGGGAATGTTTGATGAGGACGGTGCAGAGGGAACTTTACATGGTATCTAACCCCCTGCTGTACCTGTCCTGGGAGTGTTTGATGGGGACATTGTAGAGCGAGCTTTACTCTTTATCTAACCCCATGCTGGACCTGTCCTGGGAGTGTTTGATGGGAACGATGTAGTGGGAGATTTACTCTGTATCTATCCCCGTGGAGTACTGGTCCAGGGAGTGTTTGATGGGGACGGTGTTGAGGATCCTAGTCTCTGTACCTAACCCTGTGCTGTACCTGTCCTGGGAGGTTTTGATGGGGTCATTTCAGACGAGACTTTTTCTGTAACTAACCCCATGCTGTAGTTGTACTGGGAGAGTTTGACGGGGATGGTGTAGAGGGGGCTTTACTCTGTATCTAACTCCAAGCCATATCTGCCAAGAGAGTGTTTGTTGGGGACAGTTTAGAGGGACATTTACTCTGG
Organism: Carcharodon carcharias; assembly: GCF_017639515.1. NCBI lineage: Eukaryota > Metazoa > Chordata > Chondrichthyes > Lamniformes > Lamnidae > Carcharodon > Carcharodon carcharias. The sequence continues at coordinate 1,363,597 of NC_054501.1, forward strand.
ATCTAACCCCGTGCTCTACCTGTCCTGGGAGTGTTTAATGGGGACAGTGTAGAGGAAGATTTACACTGTATCTAACCCCGTGCTGTACCTGTCCTTGGAGTGTTTGATGGGGACAGTGTAGAGGGAGCTTTACTCTGTATCTAACCCTGTGCTGTACCTGTACTGGGAGTATTTGATGGGAAAATTGTAGGGGAAGTTTTACTATGTATCTAACTCCGTGCTGTACCTGTCCTGGGAGTGTTTGTTGTTGACAGTGTAGAGGGAGCTTTACTCTGTATCTAACCCTGTGCTGTACTGTCCTGGGAGTGTTTGATGTTGACAGTGTAGAGGGTGTTTTACTCTCTTTCTAACCCCGTGCTGTTCCTGTCCTGGGAGTGTTAGATGGGGACAGTGTAGAGGGAGCTTTGCTCTGCATCTAACCCCGTGCTGTACCTGTCCTGGGAGTGTTTGATGGGGATGATTTGGAAGGAGATTTACTCTGTATCTAATCCCGTGCTGTACCTGTCCTGGGAGTGTTTGATGGGGACAGTGTAGAGGGAGCTTTACTCTGTATCTAACCCTGTGCTTTACCAGTCCTGGAAATGTTTGATGGGGACAGTGTAGAGGGAGCTTTACTCTGTATCTAGCCCTGTGCTGTACCTGTCCTGGGATTGTTTGATGGGGACGGTGTAGAGGTTGCTTTACTCTGTATCTAACCCCGTGCAGTACTTGTACTGGGAGTGCTTGATGGGGAAGGTGTAGAGGGAGCGTAACTCTTTATCTAACCCCGTGCTGTACCTGTCCTGGGAGTGTTTGATGGGGACGGTGTAGAGGGTGCTTTACTCTGTATCTAACCCCCGTGCTGTACCTGTACTGGGAGTGCTTGATGGGGACAGTGTAGAGGGAGATTTACTCTGTATCCAACCCCGTGCTGTACCTGTCCTGGGAGTGTTTGATGGGGACAGTGTAGAGGGAGCTTTACTGTGTATCTAACCCCGTGCTGTACCTGTCCTGGGAGTGTTTGATGGGGACGGTGTAGAGGGACCTTTACTCTGTATCTATCCCCGTGCTGTACCTGTCCTGGGACTGTTTGATGGGGACAGTGTAGAGGGAGCTTTAATCTGTATCTAACCCCGTGCTGTACCTATCCTGGGTTTGTGTAATGGGGACGGTGTAGAGTGAGCTTTACTCTGTATTTAACACTAAGCTGTACCTGCACAGGGAGTGTTTGACATGGACAGTTTCGATGGAGATTTACAGTGTGTCTAACCTCGTGATGTACCTGTCCTGGAAGTGTTTGATGGGGACATTGTAGATGGAGATTTATTCTGTATCTAATCCCGTGCTGTAACTGTCCTTGGAGTGATTGATGGGGTCAGTGTGGAGGGAGATTTACTCTGTATCTAATCCCGTGCTGTACCTGTCCTGGGAGTGTTTGATGTGGACGGTGTAGAGGGAGCTTTACTCTGTATCTAACACGGTGCTGTACCTGTCCTGGGAGTGTTTGATGGGGACAGTGTAGAGCGAGCTTTACTCTGTATCTAACCCCTTGCTGTACCTGTCCTGGGAGTGTTTGATGGGGACGGTGTAGAGGGAGCTTTACTCTGTATCTAACCCCGTGCTGTACCTGTCCTGGGAGTGTTTGATGGGGACGGTGTAGAGAGAGCATTACACACTATCTAACCCCGTACTGTACCTGTCATGAAAGTATTTGACTGCAACAATGTAGTAGGAGCTTTACTCTGTATCTAACCCCGTGCTGTACCTGTCCTGGGAGTGTTTGATGGGGACATTGTAGAGGAAGCTTTACTCTGTATCTAACCCCGTGTTGTACCTGTCCTGGGAGTGTTTGTTGGGGACAGTGTAGAGGAAGCTTTACTCTGTATCTCAACCTGTAATGATCCTGCCCTGGGAATGTTTAATGGAGATAGTGTGGAGGGAGTTTTACTCTGTATCTCACCCCGTGGTGTACCTGTCCTCGGAGTGATTGATGGGGACAGTGTAGAGGAAGCTTTACTCTGTATCTCAACCTGTAATGATCCTGCCCTGGGAGTGTTTAATGGAGATAGTGTGGAGGGTGTTTTAATCTGTACCTCACACCGTGCTGTACCTGTCCTGGGAGTGATTGATGGGGACGGTGTAGAGGGAGCTTTACTCTGTATCTAATCCCATGCTATAACTATCCTGGGAGTGTTTGATGGAGACAGTGTAGAGGGAGCATTACTCTGCATCTAAACCCATCCTGTACCTGTCCTGGGAGTGATGGGGCCAGTCTAGTGGGAGATTTAGGCAGTGTGCGTGTTCTGGGAGTGTTTGACGGGGACAGTGTAGAGGATCCTAATGTCTGTACCTAACCCTGTGCTGTATCTGTCCTGGGAGGTTTTGATGGGGTCATTTCAGAGGGAGACTTATTCTGTAGCTAACACCGTGCTGTACCTGAACTGGGACTGTTTCATGGGGACAGTGAAGGGGTGCTTTAACCTTTATCTTATCCCGTGCTGTACCTGTCCCGGGTGTGATTTATGGGGTCAGTGTAGGGGAGCTTTACTCAGTATCTGACCCAAAGCTGTCCCTGTCCTGGGAATGTTTGATGGGGACAGTGTAGATGGAGCGTTACTCAGTATCTGACCCCATGCTGTACCTGTCCTGGGAGTGTTTGATGGGGACATTGTAGAGGAAGCTTTATTCTGCATCTAAACCAATGCTGTACCTGTCCTGGGAGAGTTTGATAGGACCAGTGTAGTGGGAGATTTACTCTGTATCTAATGCCGTAGTGTACCGGTCCAGGGATTGTTTGATGGGGCCAGTGTAGAGGATCCTAATCTCTGTACCTAACCCTGTGCTGTACCTGTCCTGGGAGGTTTTGATGGGGTCATTTCACAGGGAGAGTTATTCTGTAGCTAACCACTTGCTGTACCTTCCCTGGGACTGTTTGACAGGGAGAGTGAAGAGAGCGCTTTTGTCTGTATCTAACCCTGTGCTTTACCAGTCCTGGGAATGTTTGATGGGGATGGAGTAGAGGGAGCTTTACTCTGTATCTAACCCCGTGCTGTACCTGTCCTGGGAGTGTTTGATGGGGACAGTGTAGAGGGAGCTTTACTCTGTATCTAACCCCGTGCTGTACCTGTCCTGGGAGTGTTTGATGGGGAGAGTGTAGAGGGAGCTTTACTCTGTATCTAACCCCGTGCTGTACCTGTCCTGGGAGTGTTTGATGGGGACAGTGTAGAGGGAGTTTACTCTGTATCTAACCCCATGCTGTACCTGTCCTGGGAGTGTTTGATGGGGACGTTGTAGAGGAAGCTTTACTCTGTATCTTACGCTGTGCTGTACCTGTCCTGGGAGTGTTTGATGGGGACGTTGTAGAGGAAGCTTTACTCTGTATCTTACGCTGTGCTGTACCTGTCCTGGGAGTGTTTGATGGAGACAGTGTAGAGGGAGCTTTACTCTGTATCTAACCCTGTGCTGTACCTGTCCTGGGAATGTTTGATGGTGTGAGTGTAAGGGGACAATTACTCTTTATCTAATCCTGTGCTTAGCTGTCCTGGGGGAGTTTGATCGGGACCGTGTAGGTGGAGATTCCCTATGTATCTAATTCCGTGCTGTACCTGTCCTGGGAGTGTTTGTTGGGGAAATTGCTGAGGGATATTTATTCTGTAGCTAACCCCGTGCTGTATCTTCCCTGGGACTGTTTGACAGGGAGAGTGAAGAGAGCACTTTTGTCTGTATCTAACCCGTGCTGTACCTGTCCTGGGAGTGTTTGATGGGGACAGTGTAGAGGGAGATTTACTCTGTATCTAACCCCGTGCTGTACCTGCCCTGGGAGTGTTTGATGCGGACAGTGTAGAGGGAGCTTTACTCTGTATCTAACCCCGTGCTGTACCTGTCCTGGGAGTGTTTGATGGGGACAGCGTAGAGGGAGCTTTACTCTGTATCTAACCCCGTGCTGTACCTGCCCTGGGAGTGTTTGATGGGGACAGTGTAGAGAGAGCTTTACTCTGTATCTAACCCCGTGCTGTACCTGCCCTGGGAGTGTTTGATGGGGACAGTGTAGAGGGAGATTTACTCTGTATCCAACCCCGTGCTGTACCTGTCCTGGGAGTGTTTGATGGGGACAGTGTAGAGGGAGCTTTACTGTGTATCTAACCCCGTGCTGTACCTGTCCTGGGAGTGTTTGATGGGGACGGTGTAGAGGGACCTTTACTCTGTATCTATCCCCGTGCTGTACCTGTCCTGGGACTGTTTGATGGGGACAGTGTAGAGGGAGCTTTAATCTGTATCTAACCCCGTGCTGTACCTATCCTGGGTTTGTGTAATGGGGACGGTGTAGAGTGAGCTTTACTCTGTATTTAACACTAAGCTGTACCTGCACAGGGAGTGTTTGACATGGACAGTTTCGATGGAGATTTACAGTGTGTCTAACCTCGTGATGTACCTGTCCTGGAAGTGTTTGATGGGGACATTGTAGATGGAGATTTATTCTGTATCTAATCCCGTGCTGTAACTGTCCTTGGAGTGATTGATGGGGTCAGTGTGGAGGGAGATTTACTCTGTATCTAATCCCGTGCTGTACCTGTCCTGGGAGTGTTTGATGTGGACGGTGTAGAGGGAGCTTTACTCTGTATCTAACACGGTGCTGTACCTGTCCTGGGAGTGTTTGATGGGGACAGTGTAGAGCGAGCTTTACTCTGTATCTAACCCCTTGCTGTACCTGTCCTGGGAGTGTTTGATGGGGACGGTGTAGAGGGAGCTTTACTCTGTATCTAACCCCGTGCTGTACCTGTCCTGGGAGTGTTTGATGGGGACGGTGTAGAGAGAGCATTACACACTATCTAACCCCGTACTGTACCTGTCATGAAAGTATTTGACTGCAACAATGTAGTAGGAGCTTTACTCTGTATCTAACCCCGTGCTGTACCTGTCCTGGGAGTGTTTGATGGGGACATTGTAGAGGAAGCTTTACTCTGTATCTAACCCCGTGTTGTACCTGTCCTGGGAGTGTTTGTTGGGGACAGTGTAGAGGAAGCTTTACTCTGTATCTCAACCTGTAATGATCCTGCCCTGGGAATGTTTAATGGAGATAGTGTGGAGGGAGTTTTACTCTGTATCTCACCCCGTGGTGTACCTGTCCTCGGAGTGATTGATGGGGACAGTGTAGAGGAAGCTTTACTCTGTATCTCAACCTGTAATGATCCTGCCCTGGGAGTGTTTAATGGAGATAGTGTGGAGGGTGTTTTAATCTGTACCTCACACCGTGCTGTACCTGTCCTGGGAGTGATTGATGGGGACGGTGTAGAGGGAGCTTTACTCTGTATCTAATCCCATGCTATAACTATCCTGGGAGTGTTTGATGGAGACAGTGTAGAGGGAGCATTACTCTGCATCTAAACCCATCCTGTACCTGTCCTGGGAGTGATGGGGCCAGTCTAGTGGGAGATTTAGGCAGTGTGCGTGTTCTGGGAGTGTTTGACGGGGACAGTGTAGAGGATCCTAATGTCTGTACCTAACCCTGTGCTGTATCTGTCCTGGGAGGTTTTGATGGGGTCATTTCAGAGGGAGACTTATTCTGTAGCTAACACCGTGCTGTACCTGAACTGGGACTGTTTCATGGGGACAGTGAAGGGGTGCTTTAACCTTTATCTTATCCCGTGCTGTACCTGTCCCGGGTGTGATTTATGGGGTCAGTGTAGGGGAGCTTTACTCAGTATCTGACCCAAAGCTGTCCCTGTCCTGGGAATGTTTGATGGGGACAGTGTAGATGGAGCGTTACTCAGTATCTGACCCCATGCTGTACCTGTCCTGGGAGTGTTTGATGGGGACATTGTAGAGGAAGCTTTATTCTGCATCTAAACCAATGCTGTACCTGTCCTGGGAGAGTTTGATAGGACCAGTGTAGTGGGAGATTTACTCTGTATCTAATGCCGTAGTGTACCGGTCCAGGGATTGTTTGATGGGGCCAGTGTAGAGGATCCTAATCTCTGTACCTAACCCTGTGCTGTACCTGTCCTGGGAGGTTTTGATGGGGTCATTTCACAGGGAGAGTTATTCTGTAGCTAACCACTTGCTGTACCTTCCCTGGGACTGTTTGACAGGGAGAGTGAAGAGAGCGCTTTTGTCTGAATCTAACCCTGTGCTTTACCAGTCCTGGGAATGTTTGATGGGGATGGAGTAGAGGGAGCTTTACTCTGTATCTAACCCCGTGCTGTACCTGTCCTGGGAGTGTTTGATGGGGACAGTGTAGAGGGAGCTTTACTCTGTATCTAACCCCGTGCTGTACCTGTCCTGGGAGTGTTTGATGGGGAGAGTGTAGAGGGAGCTTTACTCTGTATCTAACCCCGTGCTGTACCTGTCCTGGGAGTGTTTGATGGGGACAGTGTAGAGGGAGTTTACTCTGTATCTAACCCCATGCTGTACCTGTCCTGGGAGTGTTTGATGGGGACGTTGTAGAGGAAGCTTTACTCTGTATCTTACGCTGTGCTGTACCTGTCCTGGGAGTGTTTGATGGGGACGTTGTAGAGGAAGCTTTACTCTGTATCTTACGCTGTGCTGTACCTGTCCTGGGAGTGTTTGATGGAGACAGTGTAGAGGGAGCTTTACTCTGTATCTAACCCTGTGCTGTACCTGTCCTGGGAATGTTTGATGGTGTGAGTGTAAGGGGACAATTACTCTTTATCTAATCCTGTGCTTAGCTGTCCTGGGGGAGTTTGATCGGGACCGTGTAGGTGGAGATTCCCTATGTATCTAATTCCGTGCTGTACCTGTCCTGGGAGTGTTTGTTGGGGAAATTGCTGAGGGATATTTATTCTGTAGCTAACCCCGTGCTGTATCTTCCCTGGGACTGTTTGACAGGGAGAGTGAAGAGAGCACTTTTGTCTGTATCTAACCCCGTGCTGTACCTGTCCTGGGAGTGTTTGATGGGGACAGTGTAGAGGGAGATTTACTCTGTATCTAACCCCGTGCTGTACCTGCCCTGGGAGTGTTTGATGCGGACAGTGTAGAGGGAGCTTTACTCTGTATCTAACCCCGTGCTGTACCTGTCCTGGGAGTGTTTGATGGGGACAGCGTAGAGGGAGCTTTACTCTGTATCTAACCCCGTGCTGTACCTGCCCTGGGAGTGTTTGATGGGGACAGTGTAGAGAGAGCTTTACTCTGTATCTAACCCCGTGCTGTACCTGCCCTGGGAGTGTTTGATGGGGACAGTGTAGAGGGAGATTTACTCTGTATCTAACCCCGTGCTGTACCTGTCCTGGGAGTGTTTGATGGCGGCGGTGTAGAGGGAGCTTTACTCTGTATCTAACCCTGTGCTGTACCTGTCCTGGGAGTGTTTGATGGCGGCGGTGTAGAGGGAACACAAAATTAATTCAACAGTTCACATCACTTTGTGATGATCTCATTGTGGAATAAATGATGTCAGGTTGTGTTCCCTCTCCTGCTCGAAAGATGCCTGTTTACAATCCATGTGGTTTGGAAGCAAATATTATGGTCCAGCTCTTTGCCAAGTGACCTCTGCTGCTCTGCACGCCGCCGGTCCCCTTCCCACGCCTCCCTCAGCTTTGCACGGAGAACAGCTCTTAAAGGGGCAGAGCTGCGTGAGAACAAACGAGTGAGCAATTGGCGGGCCTGTCCCACGACGCCCCATGCAGTCAAATATCGCTGGCATCGCCTCGCCTTCCCGAGCGGTTGTCGGTCGTCCAGAGTCCAGTGCCCGCCTGCCTAACCATGCGACACCTCAGTCTGACCTTTGAACCCTCGTTCTCTGTCATCCTGACGCCTGTGACATCAGCTCAGTGAGGTCAAAGGACCTCCACCTGCGGGACACTTCAGAACCCTGGGGTGTTGTGTATGTCGTTGTGGATGTGTGCTAAACTGTACCAACAACAAATCTGCATTTTTATAGCTCCTGTAACGTCGTTCAGCGTCCCCAAAGCGATTCACACGAGCATAAATCGGACAGAATCTGACCCCGAGCCACACGCGGGGATATTAGGGACAGGTGACCACAAGCTCGGTCAGAGAGATCGGTTTTTAAGGAGCATCTTAAAGGAGGAGAGAGAGAGAGAGAGAGAGCGAGAGAGAGAGAGGGGGAGGCGGAGAGATTTAGGGAGGGAATTCCAGAGCTCAGGGCCCCCCCCCAGGCAGCTGAAGGCACGGCCACCAATGGTGGAGCGATGGGAATCGGGGGATGCTCGAGAGGCCGGAATTGGAGGAGCGCAGAGATCTCGGAGGGTTGTAGGAGGAGGTTACAGAGATAGGGAGGGTGTAGGGGCTGGAGGAGTTTACAGAGATAGGGAGGGGTGTAGGGGCTGGAGGAGGTTACAGAGATAGGGAGGGTTGTAGGGTCTGGAGGAGGTTACAGAGATAGGGAGGGGTGTAGGGTCTGGAGGAGGTTACAGAGATAGGGAGGGTTGTAGGGGCTGGAGGTGGTTACAGAGATAGGGAGGGTTGTAGGGGCGGGAGGACGTTACAGAGATAGGGAGTGTTGTAGGGGCTAGAGAAGGTTATAGAGATATGGAAGATTGTAGGGGCTGGAAGATGTTACAGAGATAGGAAGGGTTATAGGGTCTGGAGGAGGTTACAGAGATAGGGAGGGTTGTAGAAGGAATTGTGTACAGTGGGAATGAATGGGAAGGGGTTTGGGTCCATTGGGATTGTGTACAGTGGGAGTGAATGGGAAGGGGTTTGGGTCCATTGGGATTGTGTACAGTGGGAGTGAACAAGAAAGGGTTTGGGTCCATTGGGGTTGTGGATAGTGGGAGTGAACGGGAAGGGGTTCGGGTCCATTGGGATTGTGTACAGTGGGAGTGAACGGGAAGGTGTTTGGTTCCATTGGGATTGTGGACAGTGGGAGTGAACAGGAAGGGGTTTGGGTCCATTGGGATTGTGGACAGTGGGAGTGAACGGGAAGGGGTTCGGGTCCATTGGGATTGTGTACACTGGGAGTGAACAGGAAGGGGTTTGGGTCCATTGAGATTGTGGACAGTGGGAATAAACGGGCAGGGGTTTGGGTCCATTGGGATTGTGTACAGTGGGGGTGAACAGGAACGGGTTTGGGTCCATTGGGATTGTGGACAGTGGGAGTGAACAGGAAGGGGTTTGGGTCCATTGGGATTGTGGACAGTGGGAGTGAACAGGAAGGGGTTTGGGTCCATTGGGATTATGGACAGTGGGATTGAACGGGAAGGGGTTTGGGTCCATTGGGATTGTGGACAGTGGGAGTGAACCAGGAGGAGTGGATGTAACACCTCCCAGGGCCACTATAGGTATTTGACGGGGAGTCGCTGGGGTAGAGGCTGTGGTAAGGGAGGGGAATTCTCCCCAGTCTGCTGTGGACAATAATGATCACCCGACTCCAATAGAACAGCAGACAATTTGAGCATTACCACTGTGCTTTTCCCCAGCTCGGGATGTCCCAGAGCAACTCAGAGCCAATGGAAGAGAGTTTTTGAAGTGTTGTAATGCAAGAAATTTGGTGGCTAATTTGTGCACAGCAAGATCCCACAAACAAGCAATGTGACAATGACCCCGATCATCTGGTTTTCTGTTTGATGTTGGTTGAGAGACAACGATAGGTCCCCAGGACATCGGGTAGAGCTCCCTCTACCTCACCCCTACCCACGTTCTTCATCCAGTAGGGGCCATGGGATATTTGACATCACCTGAGAGGGCAGATGGTTTAATGTCTCATCCTGAAAGACGTCAACTCCGACAGTGCGGCACTCCGACAGCGCGGCGCTCCCTCAGCATTGACCCTCCAACAGTGCGGTGCTCCCTCAGCACTGACCCTCCGACAGTGCGGTGCTGCCTCAGCACTGACCCTCCGACAGTGCAGTGCTCCCTCAGCACTGACCCTCCAACAGTACGGCGCTCCCTCAGCACTGACCCTCCGACAGCGCAGCTCTCCCTCAGCATTGACCCTCCGACAGTGCGGCGCTCCCTCAGCGCTGACCCTCCGACAGTGCGGCGCTCCCTCAGCACTGACCTTCCGACAGCGCAGCTCTCCCTCAGCATTGACCCTCCAACAGTGCGGCGCTCCCTCAGCGCTGACCCTCCGACAGTGCGGCGCTCCCTCAGCACTGACCTTCCGACAGTGCGGCTCTCCCTCAGCACTGACCCTCCGACAGTGCGGCGCTCCCTCAGCACTGACCCTCCGACAGTGCGGTGCTCCCTCAGCACTGACCCTTCAACAGCGTGGCAGTCTCTCAGCGCTGACCCTCTGACAGTGCGGCACTCCCTCAGCACTGACCGTCCGACAGTGCGGTGCTCCCTCAGCACTGACACACCGACAGTGCGGCTCTCCCTCAGCACTGACCCTCCGACAGTGCGGTGCTCCCTCAGCGCTGACCCTCCGACAGTGCGGTGCTCCCTCAGCAGTGACCTTCCGACAGTGTGGCGCTCCCTCAGGACTGACCCTCCGACAGTACGGCGCTCCCTCAGCACTGACCCTCCGACAGTGCGGTGCTCCATGTGCATGATACACCAATACCCTGCATAATTGAAGTATAACAACTCACTTCAATTCGTGTCATAATATAGGATCGCATTCCATTAGCCTTCTTAATTACTCGTTGTGCCTGCATACTAACTTTTTGTGACTCGTGCTAGAACACCCAGATCCCTCTGCACCTCGGAATTCTGCTGCCATTCTCGTTCAAGCAATTCTCTGCTTATATATTCTTCCTCCAAGTGTGAAGAACTTCACATTTTCCCTCCTGCGCTCCCTCTTCCAGATTTTTTGCCCGCTCGCTCCACTTATCTCTACCCATCTCCAAACCCCTGATGTCTTCTTCACCACATACTATCCAACCATCTTTGTGTCGTCTGCAAATTTAGCTACCGTTCCTTCGCTCCCTTCATCTAAGTCGTTGATGGAATTTGTGAATAGTTGGGGCCCCTGTGGGACCCCACTCGTCACACCCTGTAGGGACACCAAGGGGGGGTGGGGTCCTTGATGCCTGGCTTCACGCTCGAGGGTCCGGAGTTGGGAGTTCAAACCCCCGACTGCCTGACTGTGGGGCAAACGTTAAATGACCCCCCCCACCCCGTGACATTTTGAACACTCTTTTCCGGAAAGTCTTTAACTTATCCTTTTCTCCTTTTCTGCATGTGGCCAAATAATGATCCCTGGCATTGGAACAAACTACCAGTCACTTTCAGAGCACTAATGCCCTCCATATCACCGTGTTGATGCACGTTCGGTGGAAGCTAGCACCGTGGTGAAGGGCCAAATGGCCCACCTTGTGGTGCCCGACCATAATGCAGAGGGGTCAGAGCATTCGTAACCCTCAACCCGCTCTTAGATCCACAGTTAGCCAACCGGAAACCATCTCCAGCTAATTCCGGAGTCTGTTCAATGATTCGCCCCCCCCAGCTCTGAGGTTCAAGGCATCTTTCGTGCTGTTCCGCTCTTTGCTCATAGGGGGCACTAGTGAGCGCAGGGTGTCGGGATTGGACGCAGCGCGTTTGATCCGGGCGCCATGATGACGAGTGACCGGGGTCAGGACTGACAGCAGGGTACTCGCCAGGAACAGGAGGAGGCCATTCAGCCCCTCTCGAGCCTGTCACACAGGAACAGGAGGAGGCCATTCAGCCCCTCTCGAGCCTGTTACACAGGAACAGGAGGAAGCCTATTCGGCCCCTCTCGAGCCTGTTCCTCCATTCAATCAGATCACGGCTGATCTGTACCTTAACTCCATCTCCCCACCTCGGTTCCCCCTTACCCTGCAAAAATCGATCAATCTCGGGTTTGAAATTTCCAACTGACCCCCCACCGCCCCCCCACCGCCCCCAACCTCGACTGCTTTTTGTGTGTTGGTGGGGGAGAGGGTTCCAGATTTGCACTCCCATCGGTGTGAGGAAGTGCTTCCTGACATCACCCCTGAACAGCCCCGCTCTCAGTTTAAGGCTCCGTCCCCTTGTTCTGCCCCTCACCAACACCACCAGAGGAAATAGTTTCTCTCTGTCGACCCTATCAACCCCTTCAATCGTCTCAATTGAATAACCCCTTAATCTTCAATACTCAAGGGAATAACATAAGCCTGGTTTGTGTGACTGTTCCACAGAATTTAACCCTTTCAGCCCTGGGAACATTCTGGTGAATCTGCTCTGCACCCCCTCCAAGTCCATAATATTCTTTCCTGAGGTGTGGGGCCCCAGAGCTGAAAACAGCCACTGCCATCTGTGCAATTAGTCTCTCAGTGACCACCAATATATCCTTCCCAATGGGCAGGGCCCCAGAACCGAAAACAGCCACTGCCATCTGTGCAATTAGTCTCTCAGTGACTGCCTCCAAGGCCAATATGTCCTCCCTGAGGTGAAGGGCTCCAGAACCAAAAACAGTCACGACGATCTGCACAATTAGTCTCTCAGTGACCACCTCCAAGGCCAAAATATCCTTCCTGAGGTGCTGGACCCCAGAGCTGAAAACAGTCACTGCCATCTGCGCAATTAGTCTCTCAGTGACCGCCTCCAAGGCCAATATATCCTTCTTGATGGGCAGGGTCTCAGAGCCGAAAAAAGTTGCTCCCATCTGCACAAATAGTCTCTCAGTGACCACCTCCAAGGCCAGTATGTCCTCCCTGAGGTGAGGGGGCTCCAGAACCAAAAACAGTCACGACGATCTGCACAATTAGTCTCTCAGTGACCACCTCCAAGGCCAAAATATCCTTCCTGAGGTGCTGGACCCCAGAGCTGAAAACAGTCACTGCCATCTGCGCAATTAGTCTCTCAGTGACCACCTCCAAAGCCAAAATATCCTTCCTGAGGTGCTGGACCCCAGAGCTGAAAACAGTCACTGCCATCTGCGCAATGAGTCTCTCAGTGACCGCCTCCAAGGCCAAAAACATCCTTCTTGATGGGCAGGGCCTCAGAGCCGAAAAAAGTTGCTCCCATCGGCGCAATTAGTCTCTCAGTGACCCCCTCCAAGGCCGACATATCCTCCCTGAGAGCGGCAGGCCATTCGGCCCATTGGGGGTTTGGGGGGTGGTTTTGGCTGGCTTTGCCAGAGATATATTGGACCAGTGGAGGAGGGGGGTGCTGGGGAGGGAGTTTGAGAAGGAGGCGGGGATTTGGGTGTGCAAATTCTTCACGTCCTTGGCGGCGAGGTCGTTGTGGGTGGCGGCTGCTGATTCCCTGATATCTTATTTTTTCTCCCTCTGTTTGTACCGCCAGGGTTAGAGCCCGAGCAAGAGGGGGGAAGCAGCCCATTTCGAGCCTGTGCCAGCCACCATGAGGAACAGCATCCTCCTCCTGCCATGCCTCCTGGTCTGCTGTTTGGCCTTGCCCTTCCAGCAGCATGGCTTCCTCGATTTCATCGACGACTTGACAGGCATGCAGAACGATGAGGGGTCAGCCATCGAGGAGCTGCCGGTGCCAGACAGCACCCCGGCACCCCAGCCGCCATTCGTCCCACCACAGCCCCGTGGCCCATATGAGCCCATGCACTGCCCCTTTGCCTGTCAGTGCAACAGACGGGTACTCCAGTGCTCAGATCTCGGTAGGTACACATCTCGCCCCGCGCTGTCGGAGGGTCAGCGCTGAGGGAGCGCCGCACTGTGGGAGGGTTAGTGCTGAGGGAGCGCCGCGCTGTCGGAGGGTCAGTGCTGAGGGAGCGCCGCACTGTCGGAGGGTCAGTGCTGAGGGAGAGCCGCACTGTTGGAGGGTCAGTGCTGAGGGAGTGCCGCACTGTCGGAGGGTCAGCGCTGAGGGAGCGCCGCACGTTCGGAGGGTCAGTGCTGAGGGAGTGCCGCACTGTGGAAGGGTCAGTGCTGGGGGAGCGCCGCACTGTCAGAGGGTCAGTGCTGAGGGAGCACCGCACTGTGGGAGGGTCAGTGCTGAGGGAGCGCTGCACTGTCGGAGGGTCAGCGCTGAGGGAGCGCCGCCCTGTCGGAGGGTCAGTGCTGAGGGAGCACCGCACGGTCGGAGGGTCAGTGCTGAGGGAGTGCCGCACTGTTGGAGGGTCAGTGCTGAGGGAGCGCCGCACTGTGGGAGGGTCAGCGCTGTGGGAGGGTCAGCGCCGAGGGAGCGCCGCTCCGGTGACCTTTGGCTCCAATGAGCCTCGACTGCCCCGCTCCCTCCCTCCCTCCTCCGCTGGCGTTCCCCCCACGGATCTGTGATAGCTGTCTCCTTTCTCTCCTGCGTAGGCCTGAAGGAAGTCCCAGCCAATATACCAACGGAAATGAGCCTTGTCGATCTGCAAAACAACAAAATCACGGAGATCAAAGAGAAGGACTTCAAGGGTCTGAGGAACCTTTATGTGAGCACTGCCTGCCCTCTGGGCAGAATGTACCAGCTCGGAGCACTTGGTGGTGGGGGGGTGGGGGGGGGGTGCTATTCGGCCCCTCGAGCCTGCTCCCCCCATCAATAAGACCGTGCCTGATCCGATTGTTCCTCGACTCCACTTTCCTGTCCCCTCCCCCCTCATAACCCTCGACCCCCCTCGTCGATTAGAAATCTGTCTCACTCGGCCTTGAATATATCCAGTGACCCGGCCCCCACTGCTCTCAGGGGGAGGGGGGGGGAGAGAATTCCACAGACTGACCACCCTCTGAGACAAGAAATTCCTCCTCATCTCCGTCTTCAATGGGAGACCCCTCACTCTGAAACTGTGCCCCCTCCTCCCTCCCCTCGTTCTAGATTCCCCCCCCAACGAGGGGCAGGGAAACATCCCCTCAGCATCCACCCTGTCAAACCCCCTCCCCCTCAGAATCTGACATGTTTCAATATGATCGCCTCTCATTCCTCTATGACTAATCGTCTGGGAGCTCTCCATGTCCTGGTGTTTTGCCTCTCAGTTGTTGGTCTGAAAGAAACGCCTGACACAATCTGACTGACGGTTTTCCTGCTGACTGTGTCCCCTTCACTGCAGACTCTCAGCTCCTCCTAGTCGAATGAAGAGGAACTGCAAGTAGTTTGTTGAGTTTTGCAGACGTATGCGGAGACATAAACATACGCACACACGCACACACACACACTCTCACACACACACACACTCAACCACATACACACTTTCACATACACACACACACACATACACACACACACTCACACACACACACACACACACACTCACCCACATACACACTTTCACATACACACACACACACAAACACACACACACTCACACACATACGCACACACATACACACACACACACACACTCAACCACATACACACTTTCACATACACACACAAACTCACACACACACAAACTCACACACACACACACACTCACACACACACATACACTCACACACACACTCAACCACATACACACTTTCACAAACACACACACACACACACACACACACACACCTTCTCTCACTACCCCCCCCACACACACACACACACACACACACACACACCCCGTCTCTCACTCACCCTCCCACCACACACACACATACACACACACACACACCGTCTCTCACTACCCCCCCCCCCACCCACACACACATGCGCACACACACACTCAGCTCCCCTTAGTTGAATGAGGAGGAACTGCAAGTAGTTTGAAGAATTTTACAGACATATGCAGAGGCATAAACACCAACACGCACACACATTCACGCATGCACATACACACACTCGCAGGCTCACATTCACACCCACACACTTACACCCACATGCACACACACACATATACAATCACACACACATAAACACAGTCACAGACACACAAACACACTCATACATACACACTCACACACATACTCACACATACACACAAACACTCACACATACACATAGACACACCCACAAACACACACACGAACGCACACACACTCTCTCACACATGTGCATGCAGGCTCACACACACTTGTGCACACTCACACGCACACACGAACACACACTCACTCTTTCACACACTAAAACACATGCAGACTCACACACACTCGTGCACACTCACACACATACACTCATACTCACATACTCACACAGGCACACACACAACCTCAAATACACACACATACACTCACTTAACCTCTCACATACACAACCTCACACACAGACACACATTCAACCTCATACACACAAACACACTCTCTCTCTCTCACACACACACACTAACAAATTCAGACTCTCACACAAATACACACACACTCACAAACACACACACACGCTCAACCTCACACACACACACACACTCAACCTCGCACACACACTCACTCAACCTCACAAACACACACACACACACACATTCACTCAACATCACATTCAGACACGCACACACATACACAGTCTCTCACACATACACCCTCTCACATGCACTCACTCGCAGACTCACACTCACACACACATACTCATAAACACACACACTCACAAACACACATGGTCACACACACACACAGACTCACACTCACACACACACAATTGCACACTCACAGACTCATACTCTCACACACACACTCGCAGATTCACACTCACACCCACATATTTACACTTACACACATACACACACATATACAATCACATTCACATAAACACACTCACTGACACACAAACACACTCATACTTACACACTCACACACATACTCATACACATAAACACACCCACATACACACATGAACCCACCCTCACTCTCTCACTCATGTGCATGCAGGCTCACACACACTCGTGCACACACACACACACACACACACACTCATACACTTACATAAGCGCACACACACATAACCTCACATACACACACATACACACACTCAACCTCACACACACACACTCACTCGCAGACTCACACACACTCACAAACACACACTCACACACACTCACTCAACTTCACACACACACACACACACACACACACACACACACACACACACACACACACACACACACACACACACACACACACACACACGCACACACACACTCACACATGCACACACATACACACCCTCTCACAAACACACACTCAATCACAGACTCACAAACACACATTCACACACACAATCAACCTCACACACACACTCACACACACACACTCAACCTCACACACACACACACACACTCACTCAACCACACACACACACATAGGCACACTCCCACACTCAGACACGCACACACATACACAATCTCTCACACATACATCCTCTCACACACGCTCACTCACAGACTCACACTCACACACATCAGAAACACATACTCACAAACTCACATTCACAAACACACACACACTCAAAAACACAGACACATACTTACAAATAAACACTCACTCTCACACACACTCACACTCATGCTTTCCTCTCACTCCTGTCTTCTTTGTTTTTAGGCTCTCTATCTGGTCAATAACAAGATCAGTAAGGTTCATCCTAAGGCCTTCCTGTCCCTGGTCGCCCTTCAGAAGCTGTACCTGTCGAAGAACGCCCTGGTGGAAATTCCAAAGAACCTGCCCAAATCCCTTGTTGAGCTGAGGATCCATGAGAACCATATCAAGAAGGTGCCCAAGGAAGCCTTCCGAGGGATGAAAGACATGAACTGCATCGGTGAGTGAAGGCTCACTCAGTCAATCTGTAGCCACAGTTCTAACCACCTGACTGGGTCTCACTGACGTCTCAGAGTCTCTCAGTGACCCCGGGCCCAGAGCTGAATGCAGTTCTTCCATCTGTGCAATTAGTCTCTCAGTGACCCTGGGCCCAGAACTGAATGCAGTTACCCCCATCTGGGCAAATAGTCTCTCAGTGACCCCAGGCCCAGAACTGAATGCAGTTACCCCCATCTGGGCAAATAGTCTCTCAGTGACCCCAGGCCCAGAACTGAACGCAGTTCTTCCATTTGTGCAATTAGTCTCTCAGTGACCCTGGGCCCAGAAATGAACACAAGTGACCCCCACCTGTGCAATTAGTCTCTCAGTGACCAGAGGTCTGGAACTGAATGCAGTTATATACAAACATACGAATAAAGAGCAGGAGTAGGCCATTCAGCCCCTCGGGCCTGCTCCACCCTTCATTACAAGCATGGCTGATCTGATTATGGCCTCAACTCCACATTCCGCTGACCCACAATCATCTTTGGCTCCCTTGTTAGCCAAGAATCTATCCACCTCTGCCATGAAAATATTCATTGACCCTGCCTCCACCACCTCCTGATGCAGTTACTCCCATCTGCGCAATTAGTCTCTCAGTGACCCCGGGCCCAGAACTGAAGACAGTTACTCCAGGCTGGGGTCTGACCAGAGTTTTGTACAGCAGTAACATAACCTCCACGCCTCAAGATGAAGGCCAAAACTCTGTTAGCCTTTCACTTAGCTTCCTGTGCTTGTCAAATAGATTCTAGTCACATCACTTCCACACTTTGGGTTCCGCCAGGGTCACTCAGCTCCTGACCTCATTCCAGCCTTGGTTCAAACATGGACCACAGAGCTGAGCTCCCGAGGTGAGGTGAGAGTGACTGCACTTGACATCGAGGCAGCATTTGACCGAGTGTGGTCATCGAGGAGCCCCAGCAAAACTGGAGTCAATGGGAATCAGGGGGAAAACTCTCCGCTGGTTGGGGTCATACCGAGCACAAAGGAAGATGGTTGTGGTTGTTGGGGGGTCATTCATCTCAGCTCCAGGACATCACTGCAGGAGTTCCTCAGGGTAGTGTCCTTGGCCCAACCATCTTCAGCTGCTTCATCAATGACCTTCCTCCCATCATAAGGTCAGAAGTGGGGATGTTCAATGATGGTTGCACAATGTTCAGCACCATTCGCGACTCCTCAGATACTGAAGCAGTCCATGTCCAAATGCAGCAAGACCTGGACAATATCCAGGCTTGGGGCTGACAAGTGGCAAGTAACATTCACGCCTCCCAAGTACCAGGCAATGACCATCTCCAAAAGAGAGAATCTAACCATCGCCCCATGATGTTCAATGGCATTACCATCACCGAATCCTCCACTATCAACATCCTGGGGGTTACCATTGACCAGAAACTGAACTGGACCCAGCCATATAAATACTGTGGCTACAAGAGCAGGTCAGAGGCTGGGAATCCTGCGGAGAGTAACTCACCTCCTGACTCCCCAAAGCCTGTCCACCATCTACAAGGCACAAGTCAGGAGTGTGATGGGATACTCCCCACTTGCCTGGATGAGTGCAGCTCCCACAACACTCAAGAAGCTCGACACCATCCAGGACAAAGCAGCCCCGCTCGATTGGCTCCCCATCCACAAACATTCACTCCCTCCACTACCGACGCACAGGGGCAGCAGTGTGTGTACCATCTACAAGATGCACTGCAGCAACTCGCCAAGGCTCCTTCGACAGTGCTGCCCAAACCCACCACCTCTACCACCTAGAAAGACAAGGGCAGCAGACACATGGGGAACACCACCACCTGCAAGTTCCCCTCCGAGCCCCTCACCATCCCAACTTGGAAATATATCGGCCGTTCCTTCACTGTCGCTGGGTCAAAATCCTGGAACTCCCTCCCTAACAGCACGGGGGGTGTACCTACACCACACGGGGACAAAATCCTGGAACTCCCTCCCTAACAGCGCGGTGGGTGTACCTACACCACACGGGACAGCAGCGACTCAAGAAGGCGGCTCACCCCCACCTTCTCAAGGGGGCAATTAGGGATGGGCAATAAATGCTGGTCCCAGCCAGCGACCCCCACATCCCATAAATGAATAAAATAACACTGACGCTTGCCAGTGTTGGACTCCTCATCTCATTCACTGCTACCTCACATCATAATCCGTGATTTCATGGGGTGTACAGATACCTTGGGAGGAAAGTGGAGCAGGAGGAGGCCATTCAGCCCCTCGAGACGGCTCCCCCATTCAATACCATCATGGTTGAGCTCCCACCTCAATTCCGCTTTCACCGCCCCATCCAGGAACACCAATAACTGTTTGTATAATATCTACACCTCAGGAAATGCCCCCAGGGTGATCCACAGGGACGGAAAATCAGACAGAATCTGACCCCGAGCCACACGCGGGGATATTAGGGACAGGTGACCACAAGCTCGGTCAGAGAGATGTATTTTAGGAGGAGAGAGAGAGAGAGAGAGAGAGAGAGAGAGAGAGGTGGAGAGGTTTAGGGAGGGAATTCCAGAGCTCAGGGCCCCCCCCAGGCAGATGAAGGCACGGCCGCCGATGGTGGAGCGATGGGAATCGGGGGATGCTCGAGAGGCTGGAATTGGAGGAGCGCAGAGATCTCGGAGGGTTGTAGGAGGTTAGAGAGATAAGGAGGGTTGTAGGGGCTGGAGGAGGTTACAGAGATAGGGAGTGTTGTAGGGGCTGGAAGAGGTTACAGAGATAGGGAGGGTTGTAGGGACTGGAGGAGGTTACAGAGATAGGGAGGGTTGTAGGGGCTGGAGGAGGTTACAGAGAGAGGGAGGGTTGTTGGGGCTGGAGGAGGTTACAGAGATAGGGTTGTAGGTGCTGGAGGAGGTTTCAGAGATAGGGAGGGTTGCAGGAGCTGGAGGAGGTTACAGAGATAGGGAGGGTTGTAGGGGCTGGAGGAGGTTATAGAGATAGGGAGGGGGTATAAGGGCTGGATGAGGTTACAGAGATAGGGAGGGTTATAGGGGCTGGAGGACATTACAGATATAGGGAGGGTTGTAGGGGCTGGAGGAGGTTACAGAGATAGGGAGGGTTGTAGGGGCTGGAGGAGGTTATAGAGATAGGGAGGGGGTGGAAGGGCTGGAGGAGGTTACAGAGATAGGGAGGGTTGTAGGGGCTGGAGGAGGTTACAGAGATGGGAGGGTTGTAGGGGCTGGAGGAGGTTACAGAGATAGGGAGGGTTGTAAGGAATGGAGGAGGTTACAGAGATAGGGAGGGTTGTAGGGGCTGGAGGAGGTTACAGAGAGAGGGAGGGTTGTTGGGGCTGGAGGAGGTTACAGAGGTAGAGAGAGTTGTAGGTGCTGGAGGAGGGTTCAGAGATATGGAGGGTTGCAGGAGCTGGAGGAGGTTACAGAGATAGGGAGGGTTGTAGGGGCTGGAGGAGGTTATAGAGATAGGGAGGGGGTGGAAGGGCTGGAGGAGGTTACAGAGATAGGGAGGGTTGTAGGGGCTGGAGGAGGTTACAGAGATGGGAGGGTTGTAGGGGCTGGAGGAGTTTACAGAGATAGGGAGGGTTGTAGGGAATGGAGGAGGTTACAGAGATAGGGAGGGTTGTAGGGGCTGGAGGAGGTTACAGAGAGAGGGAGGGTTGTTGGGGCTGGAGGAGGTTACAGAGGTAGAGAGGGTTGTAGGTGCTGGAGGAGGGTTCAGAGATAGGGAGGGTTGCAGGAGCTGGAGGAGGTTACAGAGATAGGGAGGGTTGTAGGGGCTGGAGGAGGTTATAGAGATAGGGAGGGGGTATAAGGGCTGCAGGAGGTTACAAAGATAGGGAGGGTTATAGGGGCTGGAGGACATTACAGATATAGGGAGGGTTGTAGGGGCTGGAGGAGGTTACAGAAATAGGGAGGTTTTTAGGGGCTGGCGGATATTACAGAGATAGGGAGGGGTGTAGGGGCTGGAGGAGGTTACAGAGATAGCGAGGGTTGTAGGGGCTGGAGGAGGTTACAGAGATAGGGAGGTTTGTAGGGGCTGGAGGAGGTTACAGAGATAGGGAGGGTTGTAGGGGCTGGAGGAGGTTACAGTGATAGGGAGGGGTGTAGGGGCTGGAGGAGGTTATAGAGATAGGGAGGGGGTATAAGGGCTGGAGGAGGTTACAGTGATAGGGAGGGTTATAGGGGCTGGAGGACATTACAGATATAGGGAGGGTTGTAGGGGCTGGAGGAGGTTACAGAGATAGGGAGGGTTGTAGGGGCTGGAGAAGGTTACAGAGATAGGGATGGTTGTAGGGGCTGGAGGAGGTTAAAGAGATAGGGAGGGTTGTTGGGGCTGGAGGAGGTTACAGAGATAGAGAGGGTTGTAGGTGCTGGAGGAGGGTTCAGAGATAGGGAGGGTTGCAGGAGCTGGAGGAGGTTACAGAGATAGGGAGGGTTGTAGGGGCTGGAGGAGGTTATAGAGATAGGGAGGGGGTATAAGGGCTGGAGGAGGTTACAAAGATAGGGAGGGTTATAGGGGCTGGAGGACATTACAGATATAGGGAGGGTTGTAGGGGCTGGAGGAGGTTACAGAGATAGGGAGGTTTGTAGGGGCTGGAGGATGTTACAGAGATAGGGAGGGGTGTAGGGGCTGGAGGAGGTTACAGAGATAGGGAGGGTTGTAGGGGCTGGAGGAGGTTACAGTGATAGGGAGGGGTGTAGGGGCTGGAGGAGGTTACAGAGATAGGGAGGGGTGTAGGGTTTGGAGAAGGTTACAGTGATAGGGAGTGTTGTAGGGGCTGGAGGAGGTTACAGAGATAGGGAGGGGTGTAGGGGCTGGAGGAGGTTACAGAGATAGGGAGGTGTGTAGGGGCTGGAGGAGGTTGCAGAGATAGGGAGGGGTGTAGGGGCTGGAGGAGGTTGCAGAGATAGGGAGGGGTGTAGGGGCTGGAGGAGGTTACAGAGGTAGGAAGGGCCTCCCAGGATTAGAGTCCGAAAGTCTCTCTCCTCCGTCTTGAGCGTCCCCAATGACCGAGCTCCCTCCGGGGCCGATAATTTGCCGCCCTCGGTGTGAGGAAATTTCTCTGCCTCTCAGTCTCAGCGCCGAGCAGGTTGTCCGCGGGTTGCTCCCGCTCTCCGCTCCCTCCTCACGGGCTATGGCCGCAATCTTGATTTCTCGTTTCAGAAATGGGCGGGAATCCACTGGACAATGGAGGATTCGAGCCTGGGGCCTTCGACGGGCTGAAATTAAATTACATCCGCATCTCGGAGGCCAAGCTGTCGGGCATTCCCAAAGGTGAGAGGTCACAATCGCACTCGGCCAACAGGGGTGAGGGCACCAGTCCTGATGTCCATCAGCCCAACGGGGCGCCAGTTGTTCCAGAGCCACTCAGCGGGTCAAAGGTCACAGCTTCACCAACACCAACCCACCCCGCACCCCCCCAGTCGTGGTCCTGCCCCACCAATCCATAAACTCGAGAACCAGAATCCACAACCGGTGCTTGCACCACCACCCCCACCACCCCGCCCCCCCCCAACCTCGGTGCCAGTGCTGAGGGAGCGCCGCACTGTCGGAGGGTCAGTGCTGAGGGAGCACCGCACTGTCGGAGGGTCAGTGCTGAGGGAGCGCCGCACTGTCGGAGGGTCAGCGCTGAGGGAGCGCCGCACTGTGGGAGGGTCAGTGCTGAGGGAGCGCCGCACTGTCGGAGGGTCACTGCTGAGGGAGCGTCGCACTGTCGGAGGGTCAGTGCTGAGGGAGCGCCGCACTGTCGGAGGGTCAGCGCTGAGGGAGCGCCGCACTGTGGGAGGGTCAGTGCTGAGGGAGCGCCGCACTGTCGGAGAGTTTGATGGGGACAGTGTAGAGGGTGCTTTACTCTGTATCTAACCCCGTGCTGTACCTGTCCTGGGAGAGTTTGATGGGGACGGTGTAAAGGGATCTTTACTCTGTATCTAACCCCGTGCTGTACCTGTCCTGGGAGTGTTTGATGGGGACAGTGTAGAGAGAGCTTTACTCTGTATCTAACCCCGTGCTGTACCTGTCCTGGGAGTGTTTGATGGGGACAATGTGGAGGGAGCTTTACTCTGTATCTAACCCCGTGCTGTACCTGTCCTGGGAGAGTTTGATGGCGACGGTGTAAAGGGATCTTTACTCTGTATCTAACCCCGTGCTGTACCTGTCCTGGGAGTGTTTGATGGAGACAGTGTAGAGGGAGCTTTACTCTGTATCTAACCCCGTGCTGTACCTGTCCTGGGAGTGTTTGATGGGGACAATGTGGAGGGAGCTTTACTCTGTATCTAACCCCATGCTGTACCTGTCCTGGGAGTGTTTGATGGGGACGGTGTAGAGGGAGATTTACTCTGTATCTAACCCCGTGCTGTACCTGTCCTGGGAGTGTTTGATGGGGACACTGTGGAGGGAGCTTTACTCTGTATCTAACCCCAATGCTGTACCTGTCCTGGGACTGACTTTGGGGACAGTGTAGAGGGAGGTTTATAATGACTCCTATCCACCTCTGATAGTTTTCCTTTCCTGATATCTGTCTCGTTCGGGATTATTCCGTATGGATTGATTGCAGGGGTGAATGAGGAACTCCATGATCGTCACGCTGTGCGAGTGCTATTTTGAAGACTGCTCCGCTCAGGAAATGCTCCATCCACCTGTTACCCCCTGTACCTTTCTGATTTGTGACCGATTTCTGTTTAGATTTGCCGAATACCCTTCACGAGCTTCACTTGGACCACAACAGGATTCAGGCGATCGAACTCGAAGACTTGATTCGATATAGCAACGTCAACAGGTGGGCTTGTCCCTGCTCTTTGCGGCTTTGTTCATTTGTATGAGATGTCCTGTCTGCCACACCAATGAGTGATGTGGTCTATCAGTTTCAATGACAGTGTGTTGCCACGCCCTACATCCCATTGCTTGGCGGAAAGTACGGAGCGGTACGTGCCTGCGGCTGCCCGCAGTGGGCAGAGTACTCTCCACGCTCAACCAAGCCGCTCTTGCAAAGCTCGGTGCACAGTGTCCTACGTTCGATGTGATTCTGCTGCGGGACAGCACTTACCGATCAATCCCGAGTGTGCTAGGAATTACACTCGCAACCGATTTGCGATTATCGGCCGCGCTGGCTGAGTGGGTCACTTACACTTGCTACAAGCTATCTTTACGTTCATGTGCAGGGTCCCATCCTCTGCATGTGGAAGGGACATGTCCAGGCATTGCACTGTCTCGAGTTACACCGAAGCCTGGTGGTCTGTTGCTCTCTGCTATATTCTCCATGACAAAGCTTCAACCAACCTGTCAACCTGCCAACCAATCAGCAACCTTTTTTTATACGGTGTAAATTGTTGCCCTCTTTGAGGTTAAGTATCCTTATGAAGCTCAACTGATGAGTCCAAGTTGTAAATCTTTGACAGAATGTCTCTTTTTTTAATCATTGGTAATGAGGATCTCCTGGGGCTTTCCCATGATGAGTAAAAGTTTTTTTTTTAACACTGTTCACCATTGGTCAGAGAAGGATGTCACAAATAACCCCACCTAGTGGCCATAGCCTGCAACTGCAGCGTGACTGTTGACATAGCAAATGACAATGGCAAAAGTTGATAGGGGGACGTGATCAAGAAATGATGACAACAGGAGGAGGTCAAGGTTTTTTTGGGCAAGAAGGTGCCTGGTCAACAGGAAGCCATGTTACCCTGGGCAGGAAGTACACGGTTAAAACTCATGACGACGGAAGGAAGGACTTTTTTGGGGGTGAAGTACCCAGTCAAAGTTCACGTCAACAGGAAGGTCATTTTTATGGAGAGGCAGTACAGGGTTAAAGTTCATGACAGCAGGAAGTAAGGTTTTTTTGGGCAGGAAGTGCATGGTCAAAGTTAATGTTAACAGGATGTTAGGTTTTCTGGGGAGGCAGCACAGGGTTAACGTTCATGAGAGTAGGAAGTAAGGTTTTTTTGGACAGGAAGTGCACGGTCAAGGTTCATGTTAACAGGAAGTTAGGTTTTCTGGACAGGTGGTACAGGTTTAAAGTTCACGATGACAGGAAATTAGGTTTTCTGGACAGGTGGTACAGGGTTAAAGTTCACGATGACAGGAAGTTAGGTTTTCTGGACCACTGTGCCCACCGCCAGCGCGACTCGGCCGCAAAGATGGCCACCAATCTACACCCTGCGCGTGCGCCATGTGGTTTTGATTAATTTAACCATGGTTGGGGACCTTAACTGCAGAGCTGATTGTGAGCTTCAGCCCTGATAAAGCCAGCAATAAAGCGGGGCTCCTTCTACGAAAACTTCAAATTTGGGAGAGATCGGCTAGACAGTGCCATTTTCCAGGATTCTTTCCCGCCTCCCCGCAACTCCGCCCCACCACCAAGACATCGGCAGGACCCAGGATACTTACACGGAGGATATAATTCTGGCATAATAAGATGGCGGGCCAGAATATGTTCAGTCTCGAGTGACAGGGACAGATTTGGCTCAGAACGAACTGAAGTTTGAACGGGAGGAACGCGTTGTCCTATAGATGCTGCAGAAAGTGCACAATGACCCACCTCACGCCCACCCTCCTCCCACCCATTCGCCTGCCGCAGGCTCAGAAACTTTGCTCGCAAATGATGGGGCTGAAAGGCGGCAAAAAAAAGATTCACATTTATTGCTTCTCCTCTGCTGGCCTGGACCCGCGCTGAAACAGGAAATGCGGCGGAGAGGCAATAGAACGCCTCAATTGACGCGTTGGCGGCAAACGCACTCCTTTTCTGGACAGGCAGCGCAGGGTTAAAGTTTGGGCCGACAGGAAGTAAGGTTTCCATTGGACAAGGAGTGCCCGGTCAAAGGGCATGTTAACAGGAAGTTTGTTTCCCTGGACAGGCAGCACAGGGTTAAAGTTCAGGACGACAGGAAGTAAGGTTTCCATTGGACAGAGAGTGCCCGGTCAAAGTGCAGGTCAACAGGAAGTTTGTTTTCCTGGACGTGAACAGGGTTAAAGTTCAGGATGACAGGAAGTAAGGTTTCCATTGGACAGAGAGTGCCCGGTCAAAGTGCAGGTCAACAGGAAGTTCATTCCCCTGGACATGAACAGGGTTAAAGTTCACGATGGCGGGACATAAGGTATTTCGGGACAGGGAGTGCCCGGGTCAAAGTTCACGACGGGCAGGACAGGACAATCAGTTAGATAGAAAGGTCTTAGACTGCCGGCGTGAGGCTTTTGGAGGTCACGCTCTGTCAGTTGGCCCAAGATGATGCTCTAACTGTGCTTGGCTTTGCAGGCTGGGCCTTGGATTCAACCAGATTCGGGTCATTGAGAACGGGAGCTTGTCGTTCCTGGGGAACCTGAGGGAGCTGCACCTCGAACACAATAACCTGACCCGAGTGCCAGCGGGCCTCACGGACATGAAATATCTACAGGTGAGACAGCGCGAGAGGAGACGGGCCTATGGTCCCACGGTCAAGTTCCTCCCCAGCGCTACGGTCACCTCCATGTAGTGTGGTCAGAGCACGGCACGAGCAATCACGGTGTTGGGGCCGTCGCATCAGTTGGAGGGTCAGCGCTGAGGGACAGCCGCACTGTCGGAGTGTCAGTGCTGAGGGAGTGCCGCACTGTCGGAGGGTCAGTGCTGAGGGAGCGCCGCACTGTTGGAGGGTCAGTGCTGAGGGAGCGCCGCACTGTGGGAGGGTCAGTGCTGAGGGAGCGCTGCACTGTGGGAGGGTCAGTGCTGAGGGAGCGCCGCACTGTTGGAGGGTCAGTGCTGAGGGAGCGCCGCACTGTCGGAGGGTCAGCGCTGAGGGAGCGCCGTACTGTCGGAGGGTCAGCGCTGAGGGACAGCCGCACTGTCGGAGGGTCGGTGCTGAGGGAGCGCCGCACTGTGGGAGGGTCAGTGCTGAGGGAGCGCCGCACTGTCGGAGGGTCAGCGCTGAGGGAGCGCCGTACTGTCGGAGGGTCAGTGCTGAGGGAGCACCGCACTGTGGGAGGGTCAGTGCTGAGGGAGTGCCGCACTGTCGGAGGGTCAGTGCTGAGGGAGTGCCGCACTGTGGGAGGGTCAGTGCTGAGGGAGCGCCGCAATGTCAGAGGGTCAGTGCTGAGGGAGTGCCGCACTGTGGGAGGGTCAGTGCTGAGGGAGCGCCGCAATGTCAGAGGGTCAGTGCTGAGGTAGTGCCGCACTGTCAGAGGGTCAGTGCTGAGGGAGCGCCGCACTGTCGGAGGGTCAGTGCTGAGGGAGAGCCGCACTGTCGGAGGGTCAGTGCTGAGGGAGTGCCGCACTGTGGGAGGGTCAGTGCTGAGGGAGCGCCGCACTGTCGGAGTGTCAGTGCTGAGGGAGTGCCGCACTGTGGGAGGGTCAGTGCTGAGGGAGCGCCGCACTGTCGGAGGGTCAGTGCTGAGGGAGTGCCGCACTGTGGGAGGGTCAGTGCTGAGGGAGCGCCGCACTGTGGGAGGGTCAGTGCTGAGGGAGTGCCGCACTGTCGGAGGGTCAGTGCTGAGGGAGTGCCGCAGCTTCAGAGGGTCAGTGCTGAGGGAACGCAGCACTGTCGGAGGGTCAGTGCTGAGGGAGAGCCGCACTGTCGGAGGGTCAGTGCTGAGGGAGCGCCGCACTGTCGGAGGGTCAGTGCTGAGGGAGCGCCGCACTGTGGGAGGGTCAGTACTGAGGGAGCGCCGCACTGTGGGAGGGTCAGTGCTGAGGGAGCGCCGCACAGTCGGAGGGTCAGTGCTGAGGGAGAGCCGCACTGTCGGAGGGTCAGTGCTGAGGGAGAGCCGCACTGTCGGAGGGTCAGTGCTGAGGGAGCGCCGCACTGTCGGAGGGTCAGTGCTGAGGGAGCGCCGCACTGTGGGATGGTCAGTGCTGAGGGAGCGCCGCACTAGCTGTTTCTGGATGTTGAAGTAAACCTGAGACCCCTGTCTGCTGTCTCAGTTGGAGTAAACGATGCCATGGCTGCTACTGGATGAAGAGCGAGGGACTGGGGAGGGTGAGTCTCCCTCGTGTCCTGAGGCCAATATCTATCCCTCAACTAAAATGGTTGTGGTTGTTGGGGGGTCAGTCATCTCAGCTCCAGGACATCACTGCAGGAGTTCCTCAGGGTAGTGTCCTCGGCCCAACCATCTTCAGCTGCTTCATCGATGACCTTCCTTCCTTCATAAGGTCAGAAGTGGGGATGTTCGCTGATGGTTGCACAATGTTCAGCACCATTCGCGACTCCTCAGATACTGAAGCAGTCCATGTCCAAATGCAGCAAGACCTGGACAATATCCAGGCTTGGGGCTGACAAGTGGCAAGTAACATTCACGCCTCCCAAGTACCAGGCAATGACCATCTCCAAAAGAGAGAATCTAACCATCGCCCCATGATGTTCAATGGCATTACCATCACCGAATCCTCCACTATCAACATCCTGGGGGTTACCATTGACCAGAAACTGAACTGGACCCAGCCATATAAATACTGTGGCTACAAGAGCAGGTCAGAGGCTGGGAATCCTGCGGAGAGTAACTCACCTCCTGACTCCCCAAAGCCTGTCCACCATCTACAAGGCACAAATCAGGAGTGTGATGGGACACTCCCCACTTGCCTGGATGAGTGCAGCGCCCACAACACTCAAGAAGC